>NW_026611705.1:0-297668 GCF_023638135.1 Falco biarmicus
AGCCCGTCCCAGCACACCACAGCCCGTCCCTAGCCCAACACAGCCAGTCCCAGCCCGTGCCAGCCCATCCCAGCCCGTCCCAGCCCACCACAGACCAGCACAGCCCGTCCCAGCACACCACAGACCAGCACAGCCTGTCACAGCCCGTCCCAGCCCACCACAGACCGTCCCAGCCCACCACAGACCGTCCCAGCCCACCACAGTACGTTCCAGACCACCACAGCCCGTCCCCGCCCACCACAGCCCGTCCCCGCCCACCACAGCCCGTCCCCGCCCACCACAGCCCGTCCCATCCCACCACAGCCCGTCCCAGCCCACCACAGCCCGTCCCAGCCCACCACAACCCATCCCAGCTCGTTCCAGCCCACCACAGCCCGTCTCAAGCTCAGCAGAACCCACCACAGCCCACCACAGCCCGTCCCAGCCCGTCCCAGACCACCACAGCCCACCACAGCCCGTCCCAGCCCACCACAGCCCGTCCCAGCCCGTCACAGCTCATCCCAGCCCATCACAGCTGGTCCCAGCCCACCACAGCCCGTCCCAGCCCACCACGGCCCGTCCCTGATTACCACGGACCGTCCCGTCCCACCACTGCCCGTCCCGGCCCACCACGGCCCGTCCCGGCCCACCACGGCCCATCCCAGCCCACCACGGCCCATCCCAGCACACCACGGCCCGTCCCAGCCCACCACGGCCCACCACGACAGATCTCAACCCACCACAGCCTGCCACAGCCCACCACAGCCCTCCACAGCCCTCCACAGCCCGCCCCAACCCACCACAGACTGTCTCAGCTCATCACAACCCAACACAGCGCACTACAGCCCGTCCCAACCCACCACAGCCCGGCCCAGCCCACCACATCGTGTCCCAGCCCACCACAGCCCGTCTCAACTCACCACAGCCCGTCCCAGACCACCACAGCGCGTCCACGCCCACCACAGCCCGTCCACGCTCACCACAGCACGTCCTAGACCACCACAGCGCGTCCCAGCCCACCACAGCACGTCCCAGCCCACCACAGCGCATCCCAGCCCACCACAGCCCGTCCCAGCCCACCACAGCCCGTCCCAGCACACCACAGCCTACAACAGCACGTCCCGGCCCACCAAAGCCCGTCCCAGCCCACTACGGTCCACCACGGCCCGGCCCGGCCCACCATGGTCCGTCCCGGCCCACCATGGTCCGTCCCGGCCCACCGTGGCCCACCTCAGCCCACCACTGCCCGTCCCAGCCCACCACTGCCCGTCCCAGCCCACCACAGCCCGTCCCAGCCCGTCCCAGCTCGTCCCAGCCCACCACAGGCCTTCCCAGCCCCTCCCAGACCCCCAGAGCCGGCCCAGCCCGTTTCAGCCCCTCCCAGACCGTCTCAGCTCACCACACCCCACCACAGCCCATCCCAGCCCACCACGGCCTGTTCCAGCCCACCAGAGCCCGTCCCAGTCCACCAGAGCCCGTCGCAACCTACCACAGCTTGTCCCGGCCCACCATAGCCCGTCCCAGCCCACCACAACCCGTCCCAGCCCACTGCGGCCCATCCCAGCCCACCACAGCCCGTCTTAGCCCGACCCAGCCCCCCACAGCCCGTCCCAACCTACCACAGTTCACCACGGCCCATCCCAGGCCACAATGGCCCACCACGGCCCACCACAGCCCGTGCCAGCCCACCACAATTCGTCCCAGTGCACCACAGCGCGTCCCAGCCCACCACAGCCCGTCACAGCCTACCACAGCCCGTCCCGGCACACCACAGCCCGTCCCGGCCCACCAGAGCCCGTCTCAGCACACCACAGCCCGTCCCGGCTCACCACAGACCGTTCCGTCCCACCACAGCCTACCACAGCCCGTCCCAGCCCACCACAGCCCGTCCCAGCCCACCACAGGCCACTACAGCACACCACAGGCTACCGTAGACCACCACAGCCCGTCCCAGCCCACCACAGCCTGTCCCGTCCCACCACAGCCCACCACAGCCCGTCCCAGCCCGCCACAGCCCGTCCCAGCCCACCACAGCCCACCATAGCCCAATACAGCCCACCACAGCCCGTCCCAGCCCGTCCCAGCCCATCTCAGCTCACCACAACCCACCACAACCCGTCCAAGCCCACCACAGCCCATTACAGCTCTTTCCATCCTGTTCCAGCCCAGCAGAGCCCGTTCCAGCCCACCAGAGCCCACCAAAGCCCATCCCCGCCCAACACAGCCCGTCCCCGCTCACCACAGCCCGTCCCAGGCCACCACAGCCCTTCCCTGCTCACCACAGCCTGTCCCCGCCCACCACAACTTGACCCGGCCCACTACAGCCCGGCCCGGCCCACCACGGCCCGTCACGGCCAACCAAGGCCAGTCCTGGCCCACCACGGCCCGTCCTGGCCCACCACGGCCCGTCCCAGCCCACCACAGCTTGTCCCAGCCCACCACGTCCGACCACAGCCCACCACGGCCCACCACAACCCACCACGGCTTACCACAGCCCACCACAGTTCACCACGGCACACCACGGCACGTCATAGCCCACCACAGCCTGTCCCAGCCCACCACGGCCCACCACAGCCCACCACGGCCCACCGCATCCCGTCCCAGCCCACCACAGCCCGTCCCAGCCCACCACAGCCCATCCCAGGCCACCACAGCCGGTCCCAGCCCGTCACAGCTCGTCCCAGCCCATCACAGCCCGTCCCAGCCCACCACGGCCCGTCCCTGATTACCATAGCCCGTCCCGGCCCACCACGGCCCGTCCCGGCCCACCACGGCCCGTCCCAGCACACCACGGCCCACCACGACAGATCACAACCCACCACAGCCTGTCCAAGCCCACCACAGCCCTCCACAGCTCTCCACAGCACGCCCCAACCCACCACAGACTGTCTCAGCTCATCACAACCCAACACAGTGCACCAGAGCCCATCCCAACCCACCACAGCCCGGCCCAGCCCACCAAATCGTGTCCCAGCACACCACAGCCCGTCTCAACTCACCACAGCCTGTCCCAGCCCACCACAACCCACCACAGCCAAACACGGCCCACCACAGCCCGTCCCAGCCCACCACAGCTTGTCCCAGCCCACCACAGCCTGTCCCAGCCCACCACAGGACACTACAGCACACCACAGCCTACCGCAGACCACCACAGCCCGTCCCAGCCCACCACAGCCCGTCCCAGCCCACCACAGCCCACCTCAGCCCTCCACAGCCCGTCCCAGCCCACCACAGCCCGTCCCAGCCCACCACAGCCCGTCCCAGCCCGTCCCAGCCCACCACAGCCCGTCCCAGCCCACCACAACCCGTCCCAGCCCACCACAGCCCGTCCCAGCCCACCACAGCCCGTACCAGCCCACCACAGCCTACCACAGCACGTACCGGCCCACCAGAGCCCGTCCCAGCCCACCACAGCGCGTCGCAGCCCACCACAGCGCGTCGCAGCCCACCATAGCGCGTCCCAGCCCACCACAGCCCGTCCCAGCCCACCACAGCGCGTCCCAGCCCACCACAGCCCGTCCCAGCCCACCACAGCCCGTCCCAGCCCACCACAGCCTGTCTAAGCCCACCACAGCCCGTCCCAGCACACCACAGCTTACAACAGCACGTCCCGGCCCACCAAAGCCCGTCCCAGCCCACTACGATCCACCACGGCCCGTCCAGGCCCATCACCGCCCGTCCCAGCCCACCACGGCCCGTCCCAGCCCACCACAGCCCGTCCCAGCCCTTCCCAGCCCACCACAGCGCGTCCCAGCCCACCACAGCCCACCACAGCCCACCACAGCCCGTCCCAGCCCACCACAGCCCGTCCCAGCCCACCACAGCCCGTCCCAGCACACCACAGCCTACAACAGCACGTCCCGGCCCACCAAAGCCCGTCCCAGCCCACTACGGTCCACCACGGCCCGTCCAGGCCCATCACCGCCCGTCCCGGCCCACCATGGTCCGTCCCGGCCCACCGCGGCCCACCTCAGCCCACCACTGCCCGTGCCAGCCCGTCCCAGCTCGTCCCAGCCCACCACTGCCCGTCCCAGCCCACCACTGCCCGTCCCAGCCCACCACTGCCTGTCTCAGCCCGTCCCAGCTCGTCCCAGCCCACCACAGGCCTTCCCAGCCCCTCCCAGACCCCCAGAGCCGGCCCAGCCCGTTTCAGCCCCTCCCAGACCGTCTGAGCTCACCACACCCCACCACAGCCCATCCCAGCCCACCACGGCCTGTTCCAGCCCAGCAGAGGCCGTTCCAGTCCACCAGAGCCCGTCCCAACCTACCACAGCTTGTCCCGGCCCACCATAGCCCGTCCCAGCCCGCCACAGCCCGTCCCAGCCCACTGCGACCCGTCCCAGCCCACCACAGCCCGTCTTAGCCCGACCCAGCCCCCCACAGCCCGTCCCAACCCACCACAGTTCACCACGGCCCGTCCCAGCCCACAACGGTCCACCACGGCTCACCACAGCCCGTCCCAGCCCACCACAATTCGTCCCAGTGCACCACAGCGCGTCCCAGCCCACCACAGCCCGTCCCGGCACACCACAGCTCATCCCGTCCCACCACAGCCCGTCCCGTCCCACCACAGCCCGTCCCGTCCCACCACAGCCCGTCCCGGCCCACCACAGCCCGTCCCGGCCCACCACAGCCCGTCACGGCCCACCACAGCCCGTCACGGCCCACCAGAGCCCGTCTCAGCACACCACAGCCCGTCCCAGCCCACCACAGCCCATCCCGTCCCACCACAGCCCACCAAAGCCCGTCCCAGACCACCACAGCCCAATACAGCCCACCACAGCCCAATACAGCACACCACAGGCTACCGTAGACCACCACAGCCCGTCCCAGCCCACCACAGCCCACCACAGCGCGTCCCAGCCTGCCACAGCCCGTCCCAGCCCGCCACAGCCCAATACAGCCCACCACAGCCCAATACAGCCCACCACAGCCCGTCTCAGCTCACCACAACCCACCACAGCCCGTCCAAGCCCACCACAGCCCATTACAGCTTACCACAGCCCGTCCCAGCCCACCAGACCCCGTTCCAGCCCACCAGAGCCCACCAAAGCCCGTCCCCGCCCACCACAGCCTGTCCCCGCTCACCACAGCCCGTCCCAGCCCGTCCCAGGCCACCACAGCCCTTCCCTGCTCACCACAGCCTGTCCCCGCCCACCACAACTTCTCCCCGCTCACTACAGCCCGGCCCGGCCCACCACGGCCCGTCATGGCCAACCAAGGCTGGTCCTGGCCCACCACAGCCCGTCCCAGCCCTTCCCAGCCCACCGCAGCGCGTGCCAGCCCACCACAGCCCGTCCCAGCCCACCACAGCCCGTCCCAGCCCACCACAGCGCGTCCCAGCATAGCACAGCGCGTCCCAGCCCACCACAGCCCGTCCCAGCCCACCACAGCCCGTCCCAGCCCACCACAGCCCGTCCCAGCACACCACAGCCTACAACAGCACGTCATAGCCCACCAAAGCCCGTCCCAGCCCACTACAGTCCACCACGGCCCGTCCAGGCCCATCACCGCCCGTCCCGGCCCACCATGGTCCGTCCCGGCCCACCGCGGCCCACCTCAGGCCACCACTGCCCGTCCCAGCCCACCACTGCCCGTCCCAGCCCGTCCCAGCTCGTCCCAGCCCATCACAGGCCTTCCCAGCCCCTCCCAGACCCCCAGAGCCGGCCCAGCCCGTTCCAGCCCCTCCCAGACCGTCTCAGCTCACCACACCCCACCACAGCCCATCCCAGCCCACCACGGCATGTTCCAGCCCACCAGAGCCCGTCCCAGTCCACCACAGCCCGTCCCAAGCTACCACAGCTTGTCCCGGCCCACCATAGCCCATCCCGTCCCACCACAGCCCGTCCTGGCCCACCAGAGCCCGTCTCAGCACACCACAGCCCGTCCCGGCCCACCAGAGCCCGTCCCAGCCCACCATAGCCCAATACAGCCCACCACAGCCTGTCCCAGCCCGTCCCAGCCCATCTCAGCTCACCACAGCCCACCACAGCCCGTCCAAGCCCACCACAGCCCATTACAGCTTACCACAGCCCGTCCCAGCCCACCAGAGCCCGTTCCAGCCCACCAGAGCACACCAAAGCCCGTCCCCGCCCAACACAGCCCGTCCCAGCCCTTCCCAGCCCACCACAGCCCTTCCCTGCTCACCACAGCCTGTCCCAGCCCACCACGTCCGACCACAGCCCACCACGGCCCACCACAACCCACCACGGCTTACCACAGCCCACCACAGTTCACCACGGCACACCACGGAACGCCATAGCCCACCACAGCCTGTCCCAGCCCACCACGGCCCACCGCATCCCGTCCCAGCCCACCACAGCCCGTCCCAGACCACCACAGCCCGTCCCAGCCCTCCACAGCTCGTCTCAGCCCACCACAGCCCACCACAGCTTGTCCCAGCCCACCACAGTCCGTCCCAGCCCACCACAGCCTATCCCAGCACACCACAGCCCGTCCCAGCCCGTCCCAGCCCGTCCCAGCCCACCACAGCTCGTCCCAGCCCACCACAGCCCATCCCAGCACACCACAGCCTACCACAGCACGTCCCGGCCCACCAGAGCCAGTCCCAGCCCACCACAGCCCATCCCAGCCCACCACAGCCCGTCCCAGCCCACCACAGCCCGTCCCAGCCCTTCCCAGCCCACCACAGCGCGTCCCAGCCCACCACAGCGCATCCCAGCCCACCATAGCGCATCCCAGCCCACCACAGCGCATCCCAGCCCACCACAGCCCACCACAGCTTGTCCCAGCCCACCAGAGCCCGTCCCACCCCACCACAGCCCGTCCCAGCCCACCAGAGCCCACCACAGCTTGTCCCAGCCCACCACAGCCCGTCCCAGCCCACCACAGCCCGTCCCAGGACACCACAGTCCGTCCCAGCCCACCACAGCCCACCACAGCCCGTCCCAGCCCACCACAGCTCGTCCCAGCCCACCACAGCCCGTCCCCGCCCACCACAGCCCGTCCCTGCCCACCACAACTTGTCCCCACACACTACGGCCCTTCCCGGCCCACCACGGCCCGTCCCAGCCAACCAAGACCGGTCCCGGCCCACCACAGCCCATCCCAACCCACCACAGCCTGTTCCAGCCCACCACAGACTGTGCCCGCCCACTACAGCACACCCAAGCCCTTCCCAGCCCACCAGAACCCGTCACCGCCCACCACAACCCGTCACCGTCCACCACAGCCCGTCCAAGGCGTCCCAGCCCGTCCCAGCCCATCTCAGCCCGTCCCAGCCCACCAGAACTCGTCCCAGCCCACCACAGCCCGTCCCAGCCCACCACAGCCCGTCCCAGCCCACCAAAGCCCGTTCCAGCCCACCACAGCCCACCAAAGCCCGTCCCCGCCCACCAAAGCCCGTCCCCGCCCACCACAACACGTCACCGCCCACCACAACCCGTCCAAGGCGTCCCAACCCGTCCCAGCCCATGTCAGCCCGTCCCAGCCCACCACAACTCGTCCCCGCCCACCACAGCCCGTCCCAGCCTGTCCCAGTCCATTGCGGCCCACCACATCCCGTCCCAGCCCGTCCCATCCCACCATAGACCACCACAGCTCGTCCCATCCCACCACAGCCCACTACAGCCCGTCCCAGCCCGTCCCGGCCCACCACAGCCCGTCTCAGCCCGATCCAGCTCACCACAGCCCGTCCCAGCTCACCACATCCCGTCATAGCCCCCCACAGCCCGTCCCAGGACACCACAGCTCACCACAGTTCACCACGGCCCGTCCCAGCCCACAACGGCCCACCGCGGCCCACCACAGCCCGTCCCAGCCCACCACGGCCCGTCCCAGCCCACCACGGCCCGTCCCATCCCACCACGGCCCGTCCCAGTTCGTGCCAGCCAATACCAGCCCACCACAGCCCGTCCCATCACACCACAGCCCACCACAGCCCGTCCCAGCCAACCACGGCCCGTCCCAGCCCACCACAGCCCGTCCCAGCCCACCACGGCCCACCACGGCCCATCCGGGCCCAACACAGCCCACCAAGGCGCACCACAGCCCATCCCAGCCCATTACAGCCTGTCCCAGACCACCACATCCCATCTCAGCCCACCACAGCCCGTCCCAGCCCACCACAACCGACCACAGCCCACCACAGCCCACCACGGCCGACCACAGCCCACCACGGCAGACCACAGCCCACCACGGCCCATCCAAGCCCACCACGGCCCATCCAAGCCCGCCACGGTCCACCACGGCACGTCCCAGCCCACCACAGAGCACCACAGCCCGTCCCAGCCCGTCCCAGCCCACCACAGTATGTCCCAGACCACCAGAGCCCGTCCCAGCCCACCACAGCCCGTTTAGCCCACCACAGCCTGTCCCAGGCTGTCCCAGCTCGTCCAAGCCTGTCCCAGAGCCCGTCGCAGCCCACCACAGCCCGTCACAGCCCGTCCCAGCTCTCCACAACCCACCGCAGCCCGTCTCAGCCCACCACAGCCCGTCCCAGCCCACCACGGCCCACAAAAGCCCACCACAGCCCACCACGGCCCACCACAGCCCGTCCCAGCCCACCACAAGCCGTCCTAGCCCACCACAGACATCCAGAGCCCGTCTCAGCTCACCACAGCCTATCCCAGCCCACCACGGCCCACCACAGCACACCACGGCCCACCGCAGCCTATCCCAACCCGTCCCAGCCCACCACGGCCCGTCCCAGCCCACCACAGCCCGTCCCAGCCCACCACGGCCCGTCCCAGCCCACCACAGCCCGTCCCAGCCCACCAGAGCCCACCACAGCCCACCACAGCCCGTCCCAGCCCACCACAGCCCACTACGGCCCACCACAGCCCGTCCCAGCCCACCACAGCCCGTCCCAGCCCACCACAGCTTGTCCCAGCCCACCACAGCCCGTCCCAGCCCACCACAGCCCGTCCCAGCTCGTCCCAGACCACCACAGCCTCTCACAGCACACCACAGCCCGTAACAGCCCACCACAGCAAGTACCAGCCCGTCCCAGACCACCACGGCCCGTCTCAGCCCACCACGGCCCGTCTCAGCCCACCACGGCCCGTCTCAGCTCACCACAACCCGTCCCAGACGACCACAGCTCGTCCCAGCCCACCACAGCCCACCACAGCCCGTCCCAGCCCACCACGGCCCGTCCCAGCCCACCACAGCCCGTCCCAGCCCACCAGAGCCCGTCCCAGCCTGTTTCAGCCCACCACGGCTAACCACGGCCTGTCCCGGCCCACCACGGTCCACCATGGCCCACCAGAGCACACCACGGCCCACCATGGCCCTTCCCAGTCCACCACAGCCCACCACAGCCTGTCCCAGCCCACCACGGCCCGTCCCAGCCCACCACGGCCCGTCCCAGCCCACCACGGCCCGTCCCAGCCCACCACGGCCCGTCCCAGCCCACCACAGCTCGTCCCAGATAAACAAGGCGCACCACAGCCCACCACGGCCCGTCCCGGCCCACCACAGCCTGTCCCAGCACACCACAGCCCACCACAGCCCATCACAGCCCACCACAGCCCGTCCCAGCTTACCACAGCCCACCACAGACCGTCCCAGCCCACCACAGCCCGTCCCAGCCCCTCCCAGCCCGTCTCAGCCCACCACAGCCTGTCCCAGCTCGTCCAAGCCTGTCCCAGACCCCCAGAGCCCGTCGCAGCCCACCACAGCCCGTCACAGCCCGTCCCAGCTCTCCACAACCCACCGCAGCCCGTCCCAGCCCACCACAGTCCGTCCCAGCCCACCACGGCCCACAAAGGCCCACCACAGCCCACCACGGCCCACCACAGCCCGTCCCAGCCCACCACAAGCCATCCTAGCCCACCACAGACCTCCAGAGCCCGTCTCAGCTCACCACAGCCTATCCCAGCCCACCACGGCCCACCACAGCACACCACGGCCCACCGCAGCCTATCCCAACCCGTCCCAGCCCACCACGGCCCGTCCCAGCACACCACGGCCCGTCCCAGCCCGTCCCAGCCCACGACAGCCCGTCCCAGCCCACCACAGCCCGTCCCAGCCCACCAGAGCCCACCAGAGCCCACCACAGCTCGTCCCAGCCCACCACAGCCCACAAGAGCTTGTCACACACCACCACAGCCCGTCCCAGCCCACCACAGCCCACTACGGCCCACCACAGCCCGTCCCAGCCCACCACAGCCCGTCCCAGCCCACCACAGCCCGTCCCAGACCACCACAGCCTCTCACAGCACATCACAGCCTGTAACAGCCCACCACAGCAAGTACCAGCCCGTCCCAGCCCACCACGGCCCGTCTCAGCCCACCACGGCCCGTCTCAGCTCACCACAACCCGTCCCAGACGACCACAGCCCGTCCCAGCCCACCACAGCCCACCACAGCCCGTCCCAGCCCACCACAGCCCGTCCCAGCCCACCAGAGCCCGTCCCAGCCCACCACAGCCCGTCCCAGCCCACCACGGCCCACAAAAGCCCACCACAGCCCACCACGGCCCACCACAGCCCGTCCTAGCCCACCACAGACATCCAGAGCCCGTCTCAGCTCACCACAGCCTATCCCAGCCCACCACGGCCCACCACAGCACACCACGGCCCACCGCAGCCTATCCCAACCCGTCCCAGCCCACCACGGCCCGTCCCAGCCCACCACAGCCCGTCCCAGCCCACCACGGCCCGTCCCAGCCCGTCCCAGCCCACGACAGCCCGTCCCAGCCCACCAGAGCCCACCAGAGCCCACCACAGCCCGTCCCAGCCCACCACAGCCCACTACGGCCCACCACAGCCCGTCCCAGCCCGCCACAGCCCGTCCCAGCCCACCACAGCTTGTCCCAGCCCACCACAGCCCGTCCCAGCCCACCACAGCCCGTCCCAGCTCATCCCAGACCACCACAGCCTCTCACAGCACACCACAGCCCGTAACAGCCCACCACAGCAAGTACCAGCCCGTCCCAGACCACCACGGCCCGTCTCAGCCCGTCACAGCCCGTCCCAGCTCTCCACAACACACCACAGCCCGTCCCAGCCCACCACAGCCCGTCCCAGCCCACCAGAGCCCACCAGAGCCCACCACAGCTCGTCCCAGCCCACCAGAGCCCACCACAGCTTGTCCCAGCCCACCACAGCCCGTCCCAGCCCACCACGGCCCGTCCCAGCCCACCACGGCCCGTCGCAGCCCACCACGGCCCGTCGCACCCCACCATGGCCCGTCCCAGCCCACCACGGCCCATCACAGCCCACCACAGTTCACCACAGCCCGTCCTAGCCCAGCACGGCCCGTCCCAGCCCACCACGGACCACCACGGCCCGTCTCAGCCCACCACAGCCTGTCCAAGCCCAGCACAGCCCTCCACAGCCCGTCCCAACCCTCCACAGCTCATCCCAGCCTACCACAGCCCGTCGCAGCCCAACACAGCTTATCCCAGCCCACCGCAGCCCGTCCCAGCCCACCGCAGCCCGTCCTAGCCCACCGAAACCCGTCCCAGCCCACCGCAACCCGTCCCAGCCCACCACAGCCCACCACCGGTCAGCACAGCCCACCACCGGTCACCACAGCCTGTTTCAGCCCACCACGGCAAACCATGGCCCGTCCCAGCCCACCACGGCCCGCCATGGCCCACCACAGCTCGTCCCAGATAAACACGGCGCACCACAGCCCACCACGGCCCGTCCCGGCCCACCACAGCCCGTCCCAGCTTACCACAGCCCACGACAGACAGTCCCAGCCCACCACAGCCCGTCCCAGTTTACCACAGCCCACCACAGACCGTCCCAGCCCACCACTGCCCGTCCCAGCCCACCACGGCCCGTCCCAGCCCGTCCCAGCCCACGACAGCCCATCCCAGCCCACGACAGTCCGTCCCAGCCCACCAGAGCCCACCACAGCTCGTCCCAGCCCACCACAGCCCACAAGAGCTTGTCACAGACCACCACAGCCCGTCCCAGCCCACCACAGCCCACTACGGCCCACCACAGCCCGTCCCAGCCCACCACAGCCCGTCCCAGCCCACCACAGCCCGTCCCAGCCCACCACAGCCCGTCCCAGCTCGTCCCAGACCACCACAGCCTCTCACAGCACACCACAGCCCGTAACAGCCCACCACAGCAAGTACCAGCCCGTCCCAGCCCACCACGGCCCGTCTCAGCCCACCACGGCCCGTCTCAGCCCACCACAACCCGTCCCAGACGACCACAGCCTGTCCCAGCCCACCACAGCCCACCACAGCCCATCCCAGCCCACCACAGCCCGTCCCAGCCCACCACAGCCCGTCCCAGCCCACCGCAGCCTATCCCAAACCGTCCCAGCCCACCACGGCCCGTCCCAGCCCACCACGGCCCGTCCCAGCCCGTCCCAGCCCACGACAGCTCGTCCCAGCCCACGACAGTCCGTCCCAGCCCACCAGAGCCCACCAGAGCCCACCACAGCTCGTCCCAGCCCACCACAGCCCAGAAGAGCTTGTCACAGACCACCACAGACCGTCCCAGCCCACCACAGCCCGTCCCAGACCACCACAGCCTCTCACAGCACACCACAGCTTGTAACAGCCCACCACAGCAAGTACCAGCCCGTCCCAGCCCACCACGGCCCGTCCCAGCCCACCACAGCCCACCACAACCCGTCCCAGACGACCACAGCCCGTCCCAGCCCACCAGAGCCCGTCCCAGCCTGTTTCAGCCCACCACGGCTAACCACGGCCTGTCCCGGCCCACCACGGCCAACCACGGTCAACCATGGCCCACCAGAGCACACCACGGCCCACCACGGCCCTTCCCAGTCCACCACAGCCCACCACGGCCTGTCCCAGCCCACCACGGCCCACCCCAGCCCACCACAGCCCGTCGCAGCCCACCACGGCCCATCCCAGCCCACCACAGCCCGCCTCAGCCCACTACAGCCCGTCCCAGCCCACCACAGCCCGTCCCAGCCCACCACAGCCCACCACAGCTTGTCCCAGCCCACCACAGCTCTTCCCAGCCCACCATAACCAACCACAGCCTATCCCAGCCGATCCCAGCCCACCACAGCCCGTCCCATCACACCACAGCCCACCACAGCCCGTCCCAGCCCACCACGGCCCACCACAGCCCACCACGGCCCATCCGGGCCCAACACAGCCCACCAAGGCGCACCACAGCCCATCCCAGCCCATTACAGCCTGTCCCAGACCACCACATCCCATCTCAGCCCACCACAGCCCGTCCCAGCCCACCACAACCGACCACAGCCCACCACGGCCGACCACAGCCCACCACGGCAGACCACAGCCCACCACGGCCCATCCAAGCCCACCACGGCCCATCCAAGCCCACCACGGTCCACCACGGCACGTCCCAGCCCACCACAGAGCACCACAGCCCGTCCCAGCCCGTCCCAGCCCACCACAGTATGTCCCAGACCACCAGAGCCCGTCCCAGCCCACCACAGCCCGTCCCAGCCCACCACAGCCCACCACGCCCCGTGCCAACCCACCAGAGCCCGTCCCAGCTCACCACAGCCCACCACAGCCCGTCCCAGACCACAAGAGGTCGTCCCAGCCCACCACTAACCCACCAAAGCCCGTCCCCGCCCACCACAGCCCGTCCCAGCCAACCACAGCGCACCACAGCCTGCCCCAACCCACCTGAGCCCGTCCCAGCTTACCACAGCCCACCACAGCCCATCCCAGCCCACCAGAGGCCGTCCCAGCCCACCACAGCCCGTCCCAGCCCACCACGGCCGCCGCAGACCATCAGAGCCCGTCCCAGCCCACCACAATCCCGTCCCAGCCCACTATAGAGCGTCCCAGCCCACCACAACCCGTTCTAGCTCACCACAACCCACCACAGCGCACCATAGCCCACCACAGCGCACCAGAGTCTGTCCCGGCCCACCAGAGCCTGTCCCAGCCCACCACAGCCCGTCCCAGCCCACCGCAGCCCGCCACGGCCCGTCCCAGCCCACCACAGCCCATTCCAGAACACCAGAGCCCTTCCCAGTTCACCACAGCCCACCACAGCCCGTCCAATTTCACCACAGCCCATCTCAGCTCACCACAACCCACCACAGCCCGTCCCAGCCCACCGCAGCCTATCCTAACCCGTCCCAGCCCACCACCGCCCGTCCCAGCCCACCACGGCCCGTCCCAGCCCGTCCCAGCCCACGACAGCTCGTCCCAGCCCACGACAGTCCGTCCCAGCCCACCAGAGCCCACCAGAGCCCATCATAGCCCGTCCCAGCCTACCACAGCCCACAAGAGCTTGTCACAGACCACCACAGCCCGTCCAAGCCCAACACAGCCCACTACGGCCCACCACAGCCCGTCCCAGCCCACCACAGCCCGTCCCAGACCACCACAGCCCGTAACAGCCCACCACAGCATGTACCAGCCCGTCCCAGCCCACCACGGCCCGTATCAGCCCACCACGGCCCGTCTCAGCTCACCACAACCCGTCCCAGACGACCACAGCCCGTCCCAGCCCACCACAGCCCGTCCCAGCCCACCACGGCCCGTCCCAGTCCACCACAGCCCGTCCCAGCCCACCAGAGCCCGTCCCAGCCTGTTTCAGCCCAGCACGGCTAACCACGGCCTGTCCCGGCCCACCACGGCCAACCACGGTCCACCATGGCCCACCAGAGCACACCACGGCCCACCACGGCCCTTCCCAGTCCACCACAGCCCACCACGGCCTGTCCCAGCCCACCACGGCCCGTCCCAGCCCACCACGGCCCGTCCCAGCCCACCACGGCCCGTCCCAGCCCACCACAGCCCATCACAGCCCACCACAGTTCACCACAGCCCGTCCTAGCCCAGCACGGCCCGTCCCAGCCCACCACGGACCACCACGGCCCATCTCAGCCCACCACAGCCTGTCCAAGCCCAGCACAGCCCTCCACAACCCTCCACAGCCCGTCCCAACCCTCCACAGCTCATCCCAGCCTACCACAGCCCGTCGCAGCCCAACACAGCTTATCCCAGCCCACCGAAACCCGTCCCAGCCCACCACAGCCCACCACAGGTCACCACAGCCCACCACCGGTCACCACAGCCCACCACAGGTCACCACAGCCTGTTTCAGCCCACCACGGTAAACCACGGCCCGTCCCAGCCCACCACGGCCCACCACAGCTCGTCCCAGATAAACACGGCGCACCACAGCCCACCACGGCCCGTCCCGGCCCACCACAGCCCGTCCCAGCACACCACAGCCCACCACAGGTCACCACAGCCCACCACCGGTCACCACAGCCCACCACAGGTCACCACAGCCCACCACAGGTCACCGCAGCCTGTTTCAGCCCACCACGGCAAACCACGGCCCGTCCCAGCCCACCACGGCCCGCCATGGCCCACCACAGCTCGTCCCAGATAAACACGGCGCACCACAGCCCACCACGGCCCGGCCCGGCCCACCACAGCCCGTCCCAGCACACCACAGCCCACCACAGCCCATCACAGCCCACCACAGCCCGTCCCAGCTTACCACAGCCCACACCAGACCGTCCCAGCCCACCACGGCCCGTCCCAGCCCACCACAGCCCACCCCAGCCCACCAGGGCCCGTCCCAGCCCACCACGGCCCATCACAGCCCACCACAGTTCACCACAGCCCGTCCTAGCCCAGCACGGCCCGTCCCAGCCCACCACGGACCACCACGGCCCATCTCAGCCCACCACAGCCTGTCCAAGCCCAGCACAGCCCTCCACAACCCTCCACAGCCCGTCCCAACCCTCCACAGCTCATCCCAGCCTACCACAGCCCGTCGCAGCCCAACACAGCTTATCCCAGCCCACCGAAACCCGTCCCAGCCCACCGCAACCCGTCCCAGCCCACCACAGCCCACCACAGGTCACCACAGCCCACCACCGGTCACCACAGCCTGTTTCAGCCCGCCACGGTAAACCACGGCCCGTCCCAGCCCACCACGGCCCGCCATGGCCCACCACAGCTCGTCCCAGATAAACACGGCGCACCACAGCCCACCACGGCCTGTCCCGGCCCACCACAGCCCGTCCCAGCACACCACAGCCCACCACAGGTCACCACAGTCCACCACCGGTCACCACAGCCCACCACAGGTCACCGCAGCCTGTTTCAGCCCACCACGGCAAACCACGGCCCGTCCCAGCCCACCACGGCCCGCCATGGCCCACCACAGCTCGTCCCAGATAAACACGGCGCACCACAGCCCACAACGGCCCGGCCCGGCCCACCACAGCCCGTCCCAGCACACCACAGCCCACCACAGCCCATCACAGCCCACCACAGCCCGTCCCAGCTTACCACAGCCCACCACAGACCGTCCCAGCCCACCACAGCCTGTCCCAGCCCACCAATGCCCGTCCCAGCCCACCACTGCCCGTCCCAGCCCGTCTCAGCCCGTCCCAACCCTCCAAAGCCCGTCCCAGCACACCACAGCCCACCACAGCCCGTCCCAGCTTACCACAGCCCACACCAGACCGTCCCAGCCCACCACAGACCGTCCCAGCCCACCACAGCCAGTCCCAGCCCACCACTGCCCGTCCCAGCCCACCACTGCCCGTCCCAGCCCGTCCCAGCCTGTCCCAAGCCACCACAGCCCGTCCCAGCCCACCACAGCCCACCGCAGCCCACCGCAGCCCATCCCAGCCCACCACGGCCCGTCCCAGCCCGTGCCAACCCGTCACAACACACCACAGCCCACCACAGCCCGTCCCTACCCACCACAGCATGTCCCAACCCACCACAGCCCACCACAGCCCTTCAGAACCCACCACAGCCCACCACAGCCCGTCCCAGCCCACCACAGCACGTCCCAGGCCACCACAGACCACCACAGCCCGTGAAGCCCACCACAGCCCGCCTCAGCCCACTACAGCTTGTCCCAGCCCACCACAGCCCGTCCCAGCCCACCATAACCAACCACAGCCTATCCCAGCCGATCCCAGCTTACCACAGCCCGTCCCATCACACCACAGCCCACCACAGCCCGTCCCAGCCAACCACGGCCCGTCCCAGCCCACCACAGCCCGTCCCAGCCCACCACGGCCCACCACAGCCCACCACGGCCCATCCGGGCCCAACACAGCCCACCAAGGCGCACCACAGCCCATCACAGCCCATTACAGCCTGTCCCAGACCACCACATCCCATCTCAGCCCACCACAGCCCGTCCCAGCCCACCACAACCGACCACAGCCCACCACAGCCCACCACGGCCGACCACAGCCCACCACGGCAGACCACAGCCCACCACGGCCCATCCAAGCCCACCACGGCCCATCCAAGCCCACCACGGTCCACCACGGCACGTCCCAGCCCACCACAGAGCACCACAGCCCGTCCCAGCCCGTCCCAGCCCACCACAGTATGTCCCAGACCACCAGAGCCCGTCCCAGCCCACCACAGCCCGTCCCAGCCCACCACACCCCACCACGCCCCGTGCCAACCCACCAGAGCCCGTCCCAGCTCACCACAGCCCACCACAGCCCGTCCCAGACCACAAGAGGTCGTCCCAGCCCACCACTAACCCACCAAAGCCCGTCCCCGCCCACCACAGCCCACCACAGCCTGCCCCAACCCACCTGAGCCCGTCCCAGCTTACCACAGCCCACCACAGCCCGTCACAGCCCGTCCCAGCCCACCAGAGGTCGTCCCATCTCACCACAGCCCACCACAGCCCTTCCCAGCCCGTCCCAGCTCACCACAGCCCGTCCCAGCCCACCACGGCCGCCGCAGACCATCAGAGCCCGTCCCAGCCCACCACAATCCCGTCCCAGCCCACTATAGCCCGTCCCAGCCCACCACAACCCGTTCTAGCTCACCACAACCCACCACAGCGCACCATAGCCCACCACAGCCCACCACAGCGCACCAGAGTCTGTCCCGGCCCACCAGAGCCTGTCTCAGCCCACCACAGCCCGTCCCAGCCCACCGCAGCCCGCCACGGCCCGTCCCAGCCCACCACGGCCCATTCCAGACCACCACAGCCCTTCCCAGTTCACCACAGCCCACCACAGCCCGTCCAATTTCACCACAGCCCGTCTCAGCTCACCACAACCCACCACAGCCCGTCCCAGCCCACCGCAGCCTATCCCAACCCGTCCCAGCCCACCACGGCCCGTCCCAGCCCACCACGGCCCGTCCCAGCCCACGACAGCTCGTCCCAGCCCACGACAGTCCGTCCCAGCCCACCAGAGCCCACCACAGCTCGTCCCAGCCCACCACAGCCCACAAGAGCTTGTCACAGACCACCACAGCTCGTCCCAGCCCACCACAGCCCACTACGGCCCACCACAGCCCGTCCCAGCCCACCACAGCCCGTCCCAGCCCACCACAGCCCGTCCCAGCCCACCACAGCCCGTCCCAGCTCGTCCCAGACCACCACAGCCTCTCACAGCACACCACAGCCCGTAACAGCCCACCACAGCAAGTACCAGCCCGTCCCAGACCACCACGGCCCGTCTCAGCCCACCACGGCCCGTCTCAGCCCACCACAACCCGTCCCAGACGACCACAGCCCGTCCCAGCCCACCACAGACCGTCCCAGCCCACCACAGCCCGTCCCGGCCCACCACAGCCGACCACAGCCCACCAGAGCCCGTCCCAGCCTGTTTCAGCCCACCACGGCTAACCACGGCCTGTCCCGGCCCACCACGGCCAACCACGGTCAACCATGGCCCACCAGAGCAAACCACGGCCCACCACGGCCCTTCCCAGTCCACCACAGCCAACCACGGCCTGTCCCAGCCCACCACGGCCCGTCGCAGCCCACCACGGCCCGTCCCAGCCCACCACGGCCCATCACAGCCCACCACAGTTCACCACAGCCCGTCCTAGCCCACCACGGCCCGTCCCAGCCCGTCCCAGCCCACGACAGCCCGTCCCAGCCCACCAGAGCCCGTCCCAGCCCACCACAGCCCGTCCCAGCCCACCAGAGCCCACCAGAGCCCACCACAGCTCGTCCCAGCCCACCAGAGCCCACCACAGCTTGCCCCAGCCCACCACAGCCCGTCCCAGCCCATCACGGCCCGTCCCAGCCCACCACGGCCCGTCCCAGCCCACCACGGCCCGTCCCAGCCCACCACGGCCCGTCCCAGCCCGTCCCAGCCCACGACAGCCCATCCCAGCCCACGACAGTCCGTCCCAGCCCACCAGAGCCCACCACAGCTCGTCCCAGCCCACCACAGCCCAGAAGAGCTTGTCACAGACCACCACAGCCCGTCCCAGCCCACCACAGCCCACTACGGCCCACCACAGCCTGTCCCAGCCCACCAAAGCCCGTCCCAGCCCACCACAGCCCGTCCCAGCTCGTCCCAGCCCACCACAGCCCAGAAGAGCTTGTCACAGCACACCACAGCCCGTCCCAGCCCACCACAGCCCACTACGGCCCACCACAGCCCGTCCCAGCCCACCACGGCCCGTCGCAGCCGACCACGGCCCGTCCCAGCCTCCCACGGCTCGTCCCAGCCCACCACGGCCCGTCCCAGCCCACCACGGCCCACCCCAGCCCACCACGGCCCGTCCCAGCCCACCACGGCCCATCACAGCCCACCACAGTTCACCACAGCCCGTCCTAGCCCAGCACGGCCCGTCCCAGCCCACCACGGACCACCACGGCCCATCTCAGCCCACCACAGCCTGTCCAAGCCCAGCACAGCCCTCCACAGCCCGTCCCAACCCTCCACAGCTCATCCCAGCCTACCACAGCCCGTCGCAGCCCAACACAGCTTATCCCAGCCCACCGAAACCCGTCCCAGCCCACCGCAACCCGTCCCAGCCCACCACAGCCCACCACCGGTCACCACAGCCCACCACCGATCACCACAGCCTGTTTCAGCCCACCACGGCAAACCACGGCCCGTCCCAGCCCACAACGGCCCGCCATGGCCCACCACAGCTCGTCCCAGATAAACACGGCACACCACAGCCCACCACGGCCTGTCCCGGCCCACCACAGCCCGTCCCAGCACACCACAGCACAACACAGCCCATCACAGCCCACCACAGACCGTCCCAGCCCACCACAGCCCGTCCAAGGCCATCCCAGCCCGTCTCAGCCCACAACAGCCTGTCCCAGCTTGTCCCAGCTCGTCCAAGCCTGTCCCAGACCCCCAGAGCCCGTCACAGCCCACCACAGCCCGTCACAGCCCGTCCCAGCTCTCCACAACCCACCGCAGCCCGTCCCAGCCCACCACAGCCCGTTCCAGCCCACCACGGCCCACGAAAGCCCACCACAGCCCACCACGGTCCACCACAGCCCGTCCCAGCCCACCACAAGCCGTCCTAACCCACCACAGACCTCCAGAGCCCGTCTCAGCTCACCACAGCCTATCCCAGCCCACCACGGCCCACCACAGCACACCACGGCCCACCGCAGCCTATCCCAACCGTCCCAGCCCACCACGGCCCACCACAGCCCGCCACGGCCCGTCCCAGCCAGCCACGGCCCATCCCAGCCCGTCCCAGCCCACGACAGCCCGTCCCAGCCCACCAGAGCCCACCAGAGCCCACCACAGCTCGTCCCAGCCCACCACAGCCCACAAGAGCTTGTCACAGACCACCACAGCCCGTCCCAGCCCACCACAGCCCACTACGGCCCACCACAGCCCGTCCCAACCCACCACAGCCCGTCCCAGCCCACCACAGCCTGTCCCAGCTCGTCCCAGACCACCACAGCCTCTCACAGCACATCACAGCCCGTAACAGCCCACCACAGCAAGTACCAGCCCGTCCCAGCCCACCACGGCCCGTCTCAGCCCACCACGACCCGTCTCAGCCCACCACGGCCCGTCTCAGCTCACCACAACCCGTCCCAGACGACCACAGCCCGTCCCAGCCCACCACAGCCCACCACAGCCCTTCCCAGCCCACCACAGCCCGTCCCAGCCCACCACATCCCGTCCCAGCCCACCACAGCCCGTCCCAGCCCACCAGAGCCCGTCCCAGCCTGCTTCAGCCCAGCACGGCTAACCACGGCCTGTCCCGGCCCACCACGGCCAACCACGGTCCACCATGGCCCACCAGAGCACACCACGGCCCACCACGGCCCTTCCCAGTCCACCACAGCCCACCACAGCCTGTCCCAGCCCACCACGGCCCGTCCCAGCCCACCACGGCCCGTCGCAGCCCACCACGGCCCGTCGCAGCCCACCACGGCCCGTCCCAGCCCACCACGGCCCGTCCCAGCCCACCACGGCCCATCACAGCCCACCACAGTTCACCACAGCCCGTCCTAGCCCAGCACGGCCCGTCCCAGCCCACCACGGACCACCACGGCCCATCTCAGCCCACCACAGCCTGTCCAAGCCCAGCACAGCCCTCCACAACCCTCCACAGCCCGTCCCAACCCTCCACAGCTCATCCCAGCCTACCACAGCCCGTCGCAGCCCAACACAGCTTATCCCAGCCCACCGCAGCCCGTCCCAGCCCACCGCAGCCCGTCCTAGCCCACCGCAACCCGTCCCAGCCCACCACAGCCCACCACCGGTCACCACAGCCCACCACCGGTCACCACAGCCAACCACCGGTCACCACAGCCTGTTTCAGCCCACCACGGCAAACCACGGCCCGTCCCAGCCCACCACGGCCCGCCATGGCCCACCACAGCTCGTCCCAGATAAACACGGCGCACCACAGCCCACCACGGCCCGTCCCGGCCCACCACAGCCCGTCCCAGCACACCACAGCCCACCACAGGCCATCACAGCCCACCACAGACCGTCCCAGCCCACCACAGCCCGTCCCAGCCCACCACAGCCCGTCCCAGCCCACCACTGCCCGTCCCAGCCCACCACTGCCCGTCCCAGTCCACCACTGCCGGTCCCAGCCCGTCCCAACGCACCAAATCCCGTCCCAGCACACCACAGCCCACCACAGCCCATCACAGCCCACCACAGCCCGTCCGAGCTTACTACAGCCCACACCAGACCGTCCCAGCCCACCACAGCCCGTCCCAGCCCACCACAGCCCGTCCCAGCCCACCACAGCCCGTCCCAGCCCGTCCCAACCCACCACAGCCCGTCCCAGCCCATCACAGCCCGTCCCAGCCCACCACAGCCCACCACAGCCCATCCCAGCCCACCACGGCCCAACCCAGCCCGTGCCAACCCGTCACAACACACCACAGCCCACCACAGCCCACCACAGCCCGTCCCAGCCCATCACAGCCCGTCCCAACCCACCACAGCCCACCACGGCCCGTCCCAGCCCACCACGGCCCGTCCCAGCCCACCACGGCCCATCACAGCCCACCACAGTTCACCACAGCCCGTCCTAGCCCAGCACGGCCCGTCCCAGCCCACCACGGACCACCACGGCCCATCTCAGCCCACCACAGCCTGTCCAAGCCCAGCACAGCCCTCCACAACCCTCCACAGCCCGTCCCAACCCTCCACAGCTCATCCCAGCCTACCACAGCCCGTCGCAGCCCAACACAGCTTATCCCAGCCCACCGAAACCCGTCCCAGCCCACCGCAACCCGTCCCAGCCCACCACAGGTCACCACAGCCTGTTTCAGCCCACCACGGCAAACCACGGCCCGTCCCAGCCCACGACGGCCCGCCATGGCCCACCACAGCCCGTCCCAGCCCAACACAACCCACTACGGCCCACCACAGCCCGTCCCAGCCCACCACAGCCCGTCCCGGCCCACCACAGCCCACACCAGACCGTCCCAGCCCACCACAGCCCGTCCCAGCCCACCACTGCCCGTCCCAGCTTACCACAGACCACCACAGACCGTCCCCACCCACCACAGCCCGTCCCAGCTTACCACAGCCCACCACAGACCGTCCCAGCCCACCACAGACCGTCCCAGCCCACCACAGCCCGTCCCAGCCCACCACTGCCCGTCCCAGCCCACCACTGCCAGTCCCAGCCCGTCCCAGCCCGTCCCAACCCTCCAAAGCCCGTCCCAGCACACCACAGCTTACCACAGCCCATCACAGCCCACCACAGCCCGTCCCAGCTTACCACAGCCCACACCAGACCGTCCCAGCCCACCACAGCCCGTCCCAGCCCACCACTGCCCGTCCCAGCCCGTCCCAGCCCGTCCCAACCCACCACAGCCCGTCCCAGCCCACCACAGCCCACCGCAGCCCATCCCAGCCCACCACGGCCCGTCCCAGCCCGTGCCAACCCGTCACAACACACCACAGCCCACCACAGCCCGTCCCTACCCACCACAGCGTGTCCCAACCCACCACAGCCCACCACAGCCCTTCAGAACCCACCACAGCCCACCACAGCCCGTCCCAGCCCACCACAGCACGTCCCAGGCCACCACAGACCACCACAGCCCACCACAGCCCGTGAAGCCCACCACAGCCCGCCTCAGCCCACTACAGCCCGTCCCAGCCCACCACAGCCCACCACAGCTTGTCCCAGACCTCCACAGCTCTTCCCAGCCCACCATAACCAACCACAGCCTATCCCAGCCGATCCCAGCCCACCACAGCCCGTCCCATCACACCACAGCCCACCACAGCCCGTCCCAGCCAACCACGGCCCGTCCCAGCCCACCACAGCCCGTCCCAGCCCACCACGGCCCACCACAGCCCACCACGGCCCATCCGGGCCCAACACAGCCCACCAAGGCGCACCACAGCCCATCACAGCCCATTACAGCCTGTCCCAGACCACCACATCCCATCTCAGCCCACCACAGCCTGTCCCAGCCCACCACAACCGACCACAGCCCACCACAGCCCACCACGGCCGACCACAGCCCACCACGGCAGACCACAGCCCACCACGGCCCATCCAAGCCCACCACGGCCCATCCAAGCCCACCACGGTCCACCACGGCACGTCCCAGCCCACCACAGAGCACCACAGCCCGTCCCAGCCCGTCCCAGCCCACCACAGTATGTCCCAGACCACCAGAACCCGTCCCAGCCCACCACAGCCCGTCCCAGCCCACCACACCCCACCACGCCCCGTGCCAACCCACCAGAGCCCGTCCCAGCTCACCACAGCCCACCACAGCCCGTCCCAGACCACAAGAGGTCGTCCCAGCCCACCACTAACCCACCAAAGGCCGTCCCCGCCCACCACAGCCCACCACAGCCTGCCCCAACCCACCTGAGCCCGTCCCAGCTTACCACAGCCCACCACAGCCCGTCACAGCCCGTCCCAGCCCACCAGAGGTCGTCCCAGCTCACCACAACCCACCACAGCCCTTCCCAGCCCGTCCCAGCCCACCACAGCCCGTCCCAGCCCACCACGGCCGCCGCAGACCATCAGAGCCCGTCCCAGCCCACCACAATCCCGTCCCAGCCCACTATAGCCCGTCCCAGCCCACCACAACCCGTTCTAGTTCACCGCAACCCACCACAGCGCACCATAGCCCACCACAGCCCACCACAGCGCACCAGAGTCTGTCCCGGCCCACCAGAGCCTGTCCCAGCCCACCACAGCCCGTCCCAGCCCACCGCAGCCCGCCACGGCCCGTCCCAGCCCACCACAGCCCATTCCAGACCACCAGAGCCCTTCCCAGTTCACCACAGCCCACCACAGCCCGTCCAATTTCACCACAGCCCATCTCAGCTCACCACAACCCACCACAGCCCGTCCCAGCCCACCGCAGCCTATCCCAACCCGTCCCAGCCCACCATAGCCCGTCCCAGCCCACCACGGCCCGTCCCAGCCCACCACGGCCCGTCCCAGCCCGTCCCAGCCCACGACAGCCCATCCCAGCCCACGACAGTCCGTCCCAGCCCACCAGAGCCCACCACAGCTCGTCCCAGCCCACCACAGCCCAGAAGAGCTTGTCACAGACCACCACAGCCCGTCCCAGCCCACCACAGCCCACTACGGCCCACCACAGCCTGTCCCAGCCCACCAAAGCCGTCCCAGCCCACCACAGCCCGTCCCAGCTCGTCCCAGCCCACCACAGCCCAGAAGAGCTTGTCACAGCACACCACAGCCCGTCCCAGCCCACCACAGCCCACTACGGCCCACCACAGCCCGTCCCAGCCCACCACGGCCCGTCGCAGCCGACCACGGCCGTCCCAGCCTCCCACGGCTCGTCCCAGCCCACCACGGCCCGTCGCAGCCCACCACGGCCCGTCGCAGCCCACCACGGCCCGTCCCAGCCCACCACGGACCACCACGGCCCATCTCAGCCCACCACAGCCTGTCCAAGCCCAGCACAGCCCTCCACAGCCCGTCCCAACCCTCCACAGCTCATCCCAGCCTACCACAGCCCATCGCAGCCCAACACAGCTTATCCCAGCCCACCGAAAACCCGTCCCAGCCCACCGCAACCCGTCCCAGCCCACCACAGCCCACCACCGGTCACCACAGCCCACCACAGGTCACCACAGCCTGTTTCAGCCCACCACGGCAAACCACGGCCCGTCCCAGCCCACAACGGCCCGCCATGGCCCACCACAGCTCGTCCCAGATAAACACGGCACACCACAGCCCACCACGGCCTGTCCCGGCCCACCACAGCCCGTCCCAGCACACCACAGCACAACACAGCCCATCACAGCCCACCACAGACCGTCCCAGCCCACCACAGCCCGTCCAAGGCCATCCCAGCCCGTCTCAGCCCACAACAGCCTGTCCCAGCTTGTCCCAGCTCGTCCAAGCCTGTCCCAGACCCCCAGAGCCCGTCACAGCCCACCACAGCCCGTCACAGCCCGTCCAGCTCTCCACAACCCACCGCAGCCCGTCCCAGCCCACCACAGCCCGTTCCAGCCCACCACGGCCCACGAAAGCCCACCACAGCCCACCACGGTCCACCACAGCCCGTCCCAGCCCACCACAAGCCGTCCTAACCCACCACAGACCTCCAGAGCCCGTCTCAGCTCACCACAGCCTATCCCAGCCCACCACGGCCCACCACAGCACACCACGGCCCACCGCAGCCTATCCCAACCGTCCCAGCCCACCACGGCCCACCACAGCCCGCCACGGCCCGTCCCAGCCAGCCACGGCCCATCCCAGCCCGTCCCAGCCCACGACAGCCCGTCCCAGCCCACCAGAGCCCACCAGAGCCCACCACAGCTCGTCCCAGCCCACCACAGCCCACAAGAGCTTGTCACAGACCACCACAGCCTGTCCCAGCCCACCACAGCCCACTACGGCCCACCACAGCCCGTCCCAGCCCACCACAGCCCGTCCCAGCCCACCACAGCCTGTCCCAGCTCGTCCCAGACCACCACAGCCTCTCACAGCACATCACAGCCCGTAACAGCCCACCACAGCAAGTACCAGCCCGTCCCAGCCCACCACGGCCCGTCTCAGCCACCACGACCCGTCTCAGCCCACCACGGCCCGTCTCAGCTCACCACAACCCGTCCCAGACGACCACAGCCCGTCCCAGCCCACCACAGCCACCACAGCCCTTCCCAGCCCACCACAGCCCGTCCCAGCCCACCACATCCCGTCCCAGCCCACCACAGCCCGTCCAGCCCACCAGAGCCCGTCCCAGCCTGTTTCAGCCCAGCACGGCTAACCACGGCCTGTCCCGGCCCACCACGGCCAACCACGGTCCACCATGGCCCACCAGAGCACACCACGGCCCACCACGGCCCTTCCCAGTCCACCACAGCCCACCACAGCCTGTCCCAGCCCACCACGGCCCGTCCCAGCCCACCACGGCCCGTCGCAGCCCACCACGGCCCGTCGCAGCCCACCACGGCCCGTCCCAGCCCACCACGGCCCGTCCCAGCCCACCACGGCCCATCACAGCCCACCACAGTTCACCACAGCCCGTCCTAGCCCAGCACGGCCCGTCCCAGCCCACCACGGACCACCACGGCCCATCTCAGCCCACCACAGCCTGTCCAAGCCCAGCACAGCCCTCCACAACCCTCCACAGCCCGTCCCAACCCTCCACAGCTCATCCCAGCCTACCACAGCCCGTCGCAGCCCAACACAGCTTATCCCAGCCCACCGCAGCCCGTCCCAGCCCACCGCAGCCCGTCCTAGCCCACCGCAACCCGTCCCAGCCCACCACAGCCCACCACCGGTCACCACAGCCCACCACCGGTCACCACAGCCAACCACCGGTCACCACAGCCTGTTTCAGCCCACCACGGCAAACCACGGCCCGTCCCAGCCCACCACGGCCCGCCATGGCCCACCACAGCTCGTCCCAGATAAACACGGCGCACCACAGCCCACCACGGCCCGTCCCGGCCCACCACAGCCCGTCCCAGCACACCACAGCCCACCACAGCCCATCACAGCCCACCACAGACCGTCCCAGCCCACCACAGCCCGTCCCAGCCCACCACAGCCCGTCCCAGCCCACCACTGCCCGTCCCAGCCCACCACTGCCCGTCCCAGTCCACCACTGCCGGTCCCAGCCCGTCCCAACGCAGCAAAGCCCGTCCCAGCACACCACAGCCCACCACAGCCCATCACAGCCCACCACAGCCCGTCCGAGCTTACTACAGCCCACACCAGACCGTCCCAGCCCACCACAGCCCGTCCCAGCCCACCACAGCCCGTCCCAGCCCACCACAGCCCGTCCCAGCCCGTCCCAACCCACCACAGCCCGTCCCAGCCCATCACAGCCCGTCCCAGCCCACCACAGCCCACCACAGCCCATCCCAGCCCACCACGGCCCAACCCAGCCCGTGCCAACCCGTCACAACACACCACAGCCCACCACAGCCCACCACAGCCCGTCCCAGCCCATCACAGCCCGTCCCAACCCACCACAGCCCACCACGGCCCGTCCCAGCCCACCACGGCCCGTCCCAGCCCACCACGGCCCATCACAGCCCACCACAGTTCACCACAGCCCGTCCTAGCCCAGCACGGCCCGTCCCAGCCCACCACGGACCACCACGGCCCATCTCAGCCCACCACAGCCTGTCCAAGCCCAGCACAGCCCTCCACAACCCTCCACAGCCCGTCCCAACCCTCCACAGCTCATCCCAGCCTACCACAGCCCGTCGCAGCCCAACACAGCTTATCCCAGCCCACCGCAGCCCGTCCCAGCCCACCGCAACCCGTCCCAGCCCACCACAGCCCACCACAGGTCACCACAGCCCACCACCGGTCACCACAGCCCACCACAGGTCACCACAGCCTGTTTCAGCCCACCACGGCAAACCACGGCCCGTCCCAGCCCACCACGGCCCGCCATGGCCCACCACAGCTCGTCCCAGATAAACACGGCGCACCACAGCCCACCACGGCCTGTCCCGGCCCACCACAGCCCGTCCCAGCACACCACAGCCCACCACAGACCGTCCCAGCCCACCACAGCCCGTCCCAGCCCCTCCCAGCCCACCACAGCCTGTCCCAGCCTGTCCCAGCTCGTCCAAGCCTGTCCCAGACCCCCAGAGCCCGTCGCAGCCCACCACAGCCCGTCACAGCCCGTCCCAGCTCTCCACAACCCACCGCAGCCCGTCCCAGCCCACCACAGCCCGTCCCAGCCCACCACGGCTCACAAAAGCCCACCACAGCCCACCACGGCCCACCACAGCCCGTCCCAGCCCACCACAAGCCGTCCTAGCCCACCACAGACCTCCAGAGCCCGTCTCAGCTCACCACAGCCTATCCCAGCCCACCACGGCCCACCACAGCACACCACGGCCCACCGCAGCCTATCCCAACCCGTCCCAGCCCACCACGGCCCGTCCCAGCCCACAACGGCCCGTCCCAGCCCACCACGGCCCGTCCCAGCCCGTCCCAGCCCACGACAGCCCGTCCCAGCCCACCACGGCCCGTCGCAGCCCACCACGGCCCGTCCCAGCCTTCCACGGCCCGTCCCAGCCCACCACAGCCCGTCCCAGCCCACCACAGCCTGTCCCAGCTCGTCCCAGACCACCACAGCCTCTCACAGCACACCACAGCCCGTAACAGCCCACCACAGCAAGTACCAGCCCGTCCCAGCCCACCACGGCCCGTCTCAGCCCACCACGGCCCGTCTCAGCTCACCACAACCCGTCCCAGACGACCACAGCCCGTCCCAGCCCACCACAGCCCACCACAGCCCGTCCCAGCCCACCACGGCCCGTCCCAGCCCACCACATCCCGTCCCAGCCCACCAGAGCCCGTCCCAGCCTGTTTCAAGCCACCACAGCCCACCACGGCCTGTCCCGGCCCACCACGGCCAACCACGGTCCACCATGGCCCACCAGAGCACACCACGGCCCACCACGGCCCTTCCCAGTCCACCACAGCCCACCACAGCCTGTCCCAGCCCACCACGGCCCGTCCCAGCCCACCACGGCCCACCCCAGCGCACCACGGCCCGTCCCAGCCCACCACGGCCCATCACAGCCCACCACAGTTCACCACAGCCCGTCCTAGCCCAGCACGGCCCGTCCCAGCCCACCACGGACCACCACGGCCCATCTCAGCCCACCACAGCCTGTCCCAGCCCACCACAGCCCTCCACAACCCTCCACAGCCCGTCCCAACCCTCCACAGCTCATCCCAGCCTACCACAGCCCGTCGCAGCCCAACACAGCTTATCCCAGCCCACCGAAACCCGTCCCAGCCCACCGCAAACCGTCCCAGCCCACCGCAACCCGTCCCAGCCCACCACAGCCCACCACCGGTCACCACAGCCCACCACAGGTCACCACAGCCTGTTTCAGCCCACCACGGCAAACCACGGCCCGTCCCAGCCCACCACGGCCCGTCCCAGCCCACCACGGCCTGCCATGGCCCACCACAGCTCGTCCCAGATAAACACGGCGCACCACAGCCCACCACGGCCCGTCCCGGCCCACCACAGCCCGTCCCAGCACACCACAGCCCACCACAGGCCATCACAGCCCACCACAGCCCGTCCCAGCTTACCACAGCCCACCACAGACCATCCCAGCCCACCACAGCCCGTCCCAGCCCCTCCCTGCCCGTCTCAGCCCACCACAGCCCGTCCCAGCCTGTCCCAGCTCGTCCAAGCCTGGCCCAGACCCCCAGAGCCCGTCGCAGCCCACCACAGCCCGTCACAGCCCGTCCCAGCTCTCCACAACCCACCGCAGCCCGTCCCAGCCCACCACAGCCCGTCCCAGCCCACCACGGCCCACGAAAGCCCACCACAGCCCACCACAGCCCGTCCCAGCCCACCACAAGCCGTCCTAGCCCGCCACAGACCTCCAGAGCCCGTCTCAGCTCACCACAGCCTATCCCAGCCCACCACGGCCCACCGCAGCCTATCCCAACATGTCCCAGCCCACCACGACCCGTCCCAGCCCACCACGGCCCGTCCCAGCCCACCACGGCCCGTCGCAGCCCACCACGGCCCGTCCCAGCCTACCACAGCCCGTCCCAGCCCACCACGGCCCGTCGCAGCCCACCACGGCCCGTCCCAGCCCACCACGGCCCATCACAGCCCACCACAGTTCACCACAGCCCGTCCTAGCCCAGCACGGCCCGTCCCAGCCCACCACGGACCACCACGGCCCATCTCAGCCCACCACAGCCTGTCCAAGCCCAGCACAGCCCTCCACAACTCTCCACAGCCCGTCCCAACCCTCCACAGCTCATCCCAGCCTACCACAGCCCGTCGCAGCCCAACACAGCTTATCCCAGCCCACCACAGCCCGTCCCAGACCACCGCAACCCGTCCCAGCCCACCACAGCCCACCACCGGTCACCACAGCCCACCACAGGTCACCACAGCCTGTTTCAGCCCACCACGGCAAACCACGGCCCGTCCCAGCCCACCACGGCCCGCCATGGCCCACCACAGCTCGTCCCAGACAAACACGGCGCACCACAGCCCACCACGGCCCGTCCCGGCCCACCACAGCCCGTCCCAGCACACCACAGCCCACCACAGCCCGTCCCAGCTTACCACAGCCCACCACAGACCGTCCCAGCCCACCACAGCCCGTCCCAGCCCCTCCCAGCCCGTCTCAGCCCACCACAGCCTGTCCCAGCTCGTCCAAGCCTGGCCCAGACCCCCAGAGCCCGTCGCAGCCCACCACAGCCCGTCACAGCCCGTCCCAGCTCTCCACAACCCACCGCAGCCCGTCCCAGCCCACCACGGCCCACGAAAGCCCACCACGGCCCACCACAGCCCGTCCCAGCCCACCACAAGCCGTCCTAGCCCACCACAAACCTCCAGAGCCCGTCTCAGCTCACCACAGCCTATCCCAGCCCACCACGGCCCACCGCAGCCTATCCCAACCTGTCCCAGCCCACCACGGCCCGTCCCAGCCCACCACGGCCCGTCCCAGCCCACCACGGCCCGTCGCAGCCCACCGCGGCCCGTCCCAGCCTACCACGGCCCGTCCCGGCCCACCACAGCCCGTAACAGCCCACCACAGCCCGTCCCAGCTCGTCTCAGACCACCACAGCCTCTCACAGCACACCACAGCCCGTAACAGCCCACCACAGCAAGTACCAGCCCGTCCCAGCCCACCACGGCCCGTCCCAGCCCACCACGGCCCGTCCCAGCCCACCACATCCCGTCCCAGCCCACCAGAGCCCGTCCCAGCCTGTTTCAGCCCACCACGGCTAACCACGGCCTGTCCCGGCCCACCACGGCCAACCACGGTCCACCATGGCCCACCAGAGCACACCACGGCCCACCACGGCCCTTCCCAGTCCACCACAGCCCACCACGGCCTGTCCCAGCTCACCACGGCCCGTCCCAGCCCACCACGGCCCACCCCAGCCCAGCACGGCCCGTCCCAGCCCACCACGGCCCATCACAGCCCACCACAGTTCACAACAGCCCGTCCTAGCCCAGCACGGCCCGTCCCAGCCCACCACGGACCACCACGGCCCATCTCAGCCCACCACAGCCTGTCCAAGCCCAGCACAGCCCTCCACAACCCTCCACAGCCCGTCCCAACCCTCCACAGCTCATCCCAGCCTACCACAGCCCGTCGCAGCCCAACACAGCTTATCCCAGCCCACCGAAACCCGTCCCAGCCCACCGCAACCCGTCCCAGCCCACCGCAACCCGTCCCAGCCCACCACAGCCCACCACAGGTCACCACAGCCCACCACCGGTCACCACAGCCCAACACCGGTCACCACAGCCCACCACCGATCACCACAGCTCACCACAGGTCACCACAGCCTGTTTCAGCCCACCACGGCAAACCACGGCCCGTCCCAGCCCACAACGGCCCGCCATGGCCCACCACAGCTCGTCCCAGATAAACACGGCACACCACAGCCCACCACGGCCCGTCCCGGCCCACCACAGCCCATCCCAGCACACCACAGCCCACCACAGCCCATCACAGCCCACCACAGCCTGTCCCAGCTTACCACAGCCCACCACAGACCGTCCCAGCCCACCACAGCCCGTCCCAGCCCCTCCCAGCCCGTCTCAGCCCACCACAGCCTGTCCCAGCCTGTCCCAGCTCGTCCAAGCCTGTCCCAGACCCCCAGAGCCCGTCGCAGCCCACCACAGCCCGTCACAGCCTGTCCCAGCCCACCACGGCCCACGAAAGCCCACCACAGCCCACCACAGCCCGCCCCAGCCCACCACTAGCCGTCCTAGCCCATCACAGACCTCCAGAGCCCGTCTCAGCTCACCAGAGCCTATCCCAGCCCACCACGGCCCACCACAGCACACCACGGCCCACCGCAGCCTATCCCAACCCGTCCCAGCCCACCACGGCCCGTCCCAGCCCACCACGGCACGTCCCAGCCCACCACGGACCGTCTCAGCTCACCACAACCCGTCCCAGACGACCACAGCCCGTCCCAGCCCACCACAGCCCACCACAGCCCGTCCCAGCCCACCACAGCCCGTCCCAGCCCACCAGAGCCCGTCCCAGCCTGTTTCAGCCCAGCACGGCTAACCACGGCCTGTCCCGGCCCACCACGGCCAACCACGGTCCACCATGGCCCACCAGAGCACACCACGGCCCACCACGGCCCTTCCCAGTCCACCACAGCCCACCACAGCCTGTCCCAGCCCACCACGGCCCGTCCCAGCCCACCACAGCCCGTCCCAGCCCACCACGGCCCGTCCCAGCCCGTCCTAGCCCAGTACGGCCCGTCCCAGCCCACCACGGACCAGCACGGCCCATCTCAGCCCACCACAGCCTGTCCAAGCCCAGCACAGCCCTCCACAACCCTCCACAGCCCGTCCCAACCCTCCACAGCTCATCCCAGCCTACCACAGCCCGTCGCAGCCCAACACAGCTTATCCCAGCCCACCGCAGCCCGTCCCAGCCCCTCCCAGCCCGTCTCAGCCCACCACAGCCTGTCCCAGCCTGTCCCAGCTCGTCCAAGCCTGTCCCAGACCCCCAGAGCCCGTCGCAGCCCACCACAGCCCGTCACAGCCTGTCCCAGCCCACCACGGCCCACGAAAGCCCACCACAGCCCACCACAGCCCGCCCCAGCCCACCACTAGCCGTCCTAGCCCATCACAGACCTCCAGAGCCCGTCTCAGCTCACCAGAGCCTATCCCAGCCCACCACGGCCCACCACAGCACACCACGGCCCACCGCAGCCTATCCCAACCCGTCCCAGCCCACCACGGCCCGTCCCAGCCCACCACGGCACGTCCCAGCCCACCACGGACCGTCTCAGCTCACCACAACCCGTCCCAGACGACCACAGCCCGTCCCAGCCCACCACAGCCCACCACAGCCCGTCCCAGCCCACCACAGCCCGTCCCAGCCCACCAGAGCCCGTCCCAGCCTGTTTCAGCCCAGCACGGCTAACCACGGCCTGTCCCGGCCCACCACGGCCAACCACGGTCCACCATGGCCCACCAGAGCACACCACGGCCCACCACGGCCCTTCCCAGTCCACCACAGCCCACCACAGCCTGTCCCAGCCCACCACGGCCCGTCCCAGCCCACCACAGCCCGTCCCAGCCCACCACGGCCCGTCCCAGCCCGTCCTAGCCCAGTACGGCCCGTCCCAGCCCACCACGGACCAGCACGGCCCATCTCAGCCCACCACAGCCTGTCCAAGCCCAGCACAGCCCTCCACAACCCTCCACAGCCCGTCCCAACCCTCCACAGCTCATCCCAGCCTACCACAGCCCGTCGCAGCCCAACACAGCTTATCCCAGCCCACCGCAGCCCGTCCCAGCCCACCGCAGCCCGTCCTAGCCCACCGAAACCCGTCCCAGCCCACCACGGCCCGTCCCAGCCCACCACGGCCCGTCCCAGCCCACCACATCCCGTCCCAGCTCACCAGAGCCCGTCCCAGCCTGTTTCAGCCCACCACGGCTAACCACGGCCTGTCCCGGCCCACCACGGCCAACCACGGTCCACCATGGCCCACCAGAGCACACCACGGCCCACCACGGCCCTTCCCAGTCCACCACAGCCCACCACGGCCTGTCCCAGCTCACCACGGCCCGTCCCAGCCCACCACGGCCCACCCCAGACCACCACGGCCCGTCCCAGCCCACCACGGCCCATCACAGCCCACCACAGTTCACCACAGCCCGTCCTAGCCCAGCACGGCCCGTCCCAGCCCACCACGGACCACCACGGCCCATCTCAGCCCACCACAGCCTGTCCAAGCCCAGCACAGCCCTCCACAACCCTCCACAGCCCGTCCCAACCCTCCACAGCTCATCCCAGCCTACCACAGCCCGTCGCAGCCCAACACAGCTTATCCCAGCCCACCGAAACCCGTCCCAGCCCACCGCAACCCGTCCCAGCCCACCGCAACCCGTCCCAGCCCACCACAGCCCACCACAGGTCACCACAGCCCACCACCGGTCACCACAGCCCAACACCGGTCACCACAGCCCACCACCGATCACCACAGCTCACCACAGGTCACCACAGCCTGTTTCAGCCCACCATGGCAAACCACGGCCCGTCCCAGCCCACAACGGCCCGCCATGGCCCACCACAGCTCGTCCCAGATAAACACGGCACACCACAGCCCACCACGGCCCGTCCCGGCCCACCACAGCCCATCCCAGCACACCACAGCCCACCACAGCCCATCACAGCCTGTCCCAGCTTACCACAGCCCACCACAGACCGTCCCAGCCCACCACAGCCCGTCCCAGCCCCTCCCAGCCCGTCTCAGCCCACCACAGCCTGTCCCAGCCTGTCCCAGCTCGTCCAAGCCTGTCCCAGACCCCCAGAGCCCGTCGCAGCCCACCACAGCCCGTCACAGCCTGTCCCAGCCCACCACGGCCCACGAAAGCCCACCACAGCCCACCACAGCCCGCCCCAGCCCACCACTAGCCGTCCTAGCCCATCACAGACCTCCAGAGCCCGTCTCAGCTCACCAGAGCCTATCCCAGCCCACCACGGCCCACCACAGCACACCACGGCCCACCGCAGCCTATCCCAACCCGTCCCAGCCCACCACGGCCCGTCCCAGCCCACCACGGCACGTCCCAGCCCACCACGGACCGTCCCAGCCCGTCCCAGCCCACGACAGCCCGTCCCAGCCCACCAGAGCTTACCACAGCTCGTCCCAGCCCACCACAGCCCACAAGAGCTTGTCACAGACCACCACAGCCCGTCCCAGCCCACCACAGCCCACTACGGCCCACCACAGCCCGTCCCAGTCCACCACAGCCCGTCCCAGCCCACCACAGCCCGTCCCAGCCCACCACAGCCCGTCCCAGCCCACCACAGCCCGTCCCAGCTCGTCCCAGACCACCACAGCCCACCACAGCCCACCACAGCCCGTAACAGCACACCACAGCAAGTACCAGACCGTCCCAGCCCACCACGGCCCGTCTCATCTTACCACAGCCCACCACAGACCGTCCCAGCCCACCACAGCCCGTCCCAGCCCCTCCCAGCCCGTGTCAGCCCACCACAGCCTGTCCCAGCCTGTCCCAGCTCGTCCAAGCCTGTCCCAGACCCCCAGAGCCCGTCGCAGCCCACCACAGCCCGTCACAGCCCGTCCCAGCTCTCCACAACCCACCGCAGCCCGTCCCAGCCCACCACAGCCCGTCCCAGCCCACCACGGCTCACGAAAGCCCACCACAGCCCACCACAGCCCGTCCCAGCCCACCACAAGCCGTCCTAGCCCACCACAGACCTCCAGAGCCCGTCTCAGCTCACCACAGCCTATCCCAGCCCACCACGGCCCACCACAGCACACCACGGCCCACCGCAGCCTATCCCAACCCGTCCCAGCCCACCACGGCCCGTCCCAGCACACCACGGCCCGTCCCAGCCCACCACGGCCCGTCCCAGCCCGTCCCAGCCCACGACAGCCCGTCCCAGCCCACGACAGCCCGTCCCAGCCCACCAGAGCCCACCAGAGCCCACCACAGCTCGTCCCAGCCCACCACAGCCCACAAGAGCTTGTCACAGACCACTACAGCCCTTCCCAGCCCACCACAGCCCGTCCCAGCCCACCAAAGCCCGTCCCAGCCCACCACAGCCCGTCCCAGCTCGTCCCAGACCACCACAGCCTCTCACAGCACATCACAGCCCGTAACAGCCCACCACAGCAAGTACCAGCCCGTCCCAGCCCACCACGGCCCGTCTCAGCCCACCACGGCCCGTCCCAGACGACCACAGCCCGTCCCAGCCCACCACAGCCCACCACAGCCCGTCCCAGCCCACCACAGCCCGTCCCAGCCCACCAGAGCCCGTCCCAGCCCACCAGAGCCTGTCCCAGCCTGTTTCAGCCCACCACGGCTGACCACGGCCTGTCCCGGCCCACCACGGCCAACCACGGTCCACCATGGCCCACCCGAGCACACCACGGCCCACCATAGCCTGTCCCAGCCCACCACGGCCCGTCCCAGCCCACCACGGCCCGTCCTAGCCCAGCACGGCCCGTCCCAGCCCACCACGGACCACCACAGCCAATCTCAGCCCACCACAGCCTGTCCAAGCCCAGCACAGCCCTCCACAACCCTCCACAGCCCGTCCCAACCCTCCACAGCTCATCCCAGCCTACCACAGCCCGTCGCAGCCCAACACAGCTTATCCCAGCCCACCGCAGCCCGTCCCAGCCCACCGCAGCCCGTCCTAGCCCACCGCAACCCGTCCCAGCCCACCGCAACCCGTCCCAGCCCACCGCAACCCGTCCCAGCCCACCACAGCCCACCACAGGTCACCACAGCCCACCACCGGTCACCACAGCCCAACACCGGTCACCACAGCCCACCACCGATCACCACAGCTCACCACAGGTCACCACAGCCTGTTTCAGCCCACCATGGCAAACCACGGCCCGTCCCAGCCCACAACGGCCCGCCATGGCCCACCACAGCTCGTCCCAGATAAACACGGCACACCACAGCCCACCACGGCCCGTCCCGGCCCACCACAGCCCATCCCAGCACACCACAGCCCACCACAGCCCATCACAGCCCACCACAGCCTGTCCCAGCTTACCACAGCCCACCACAGACCGTCCCAGCCCACCACAGCCCGTCCCAGCCCCTCCCAGCCCGTCTCAGCCCACCACAGCCTGTCCCAGCCTGTCCCAGCTCGTCCAAGCCTGTCCCAGACCCCCAGAGCCCGTCGCAGCCCACCACAGCCCGTCACAGCCTGTCCCAGCCCACCACGGCCCACGAAAGCCCACCACAGCCCACCACAGCCCGCCCCAGCCCACCACTAGCCGTCCTAGCCCATCACAGACCTCCAGAGCCCGTCTCAGCTCACCAGAGCCTATCCCAGCCCACCACGGCCCACCACAGCACACCACGGCCCACCGCAGCCTATCCCAACCCGTCCCAGCCCACCACGGCCCGTCCCAGCCCACCACGGCCCGTCCCAGCCCACCACGGACCGTCCCAGCCCGTCCCAGCCCACGACAGCCCGTCCCAGCCCACCAGAGCCCACCACAGCTCGTCCCAGCCCACCACAGCCCACAAGAGCTTGTCACAGACCACCACAGCCCGTCCCAGCCCACCACAGCCCACTACGGCCCACCACAGCCCGTCCCAGTCCACCACAGCCCGTCCCAGCCCACCACAGCCCGTCCCAGCCCACCACAGCCCGTCCCAGCCCACCACAGCCCGTCCCAGCTCGTCCCAGACCACCACAGCCCACCACAGCCCACCACAGCCCGTAACAGCACACCACAGCAAGTACCAGACCGTCCCAGCCCACCACGGCCCGTCTCATCTTACCACAGCCCACCACAGACCGTCCCAGCCCACCACAGCCCGTCCCAGCCCCTCCCAGCCCGTGTCAGCCCACCACAGCCTGTCCCAGCCTGTCCCAGCTCGTCCAAGCCTGTCCCAGACCCCCAGAGCCCGTCGCAGCCCACCACAGCCCGTCACAGCCCGTCCCAGCTCTCCACAACCCACCACAGCCCGTCCCAGCCCACCACGTCTCACGAAAGCCCACCACAGCCCACCACAGCCCGTCCCAGCCCACCACAAGCCGTCCTAGCCCACCACAGACCTCCAGAGCCCGTCTCAGCTCACCACAGCCTATCCCAGCCCACCACGGCCCACCACAGCACACCACGGCCCACCGCAGCCTATCCCAACCCGTCCCAGCCCACCACGGCCCGTCCCAGCACACCACGGCCCGTCCCAGCCCACCACGGCCCGTCCCAGCCCGTCCCAGCCCACGACAGCCCGTCCCAGCCCACGACAGCCCGTCCCAGCCCACCAGAGCCCACCAGAGCCCACCACAGCTCGTCCCAGCCCACCACAGCCCACAAGAGCTTGTCACAGACCACTACAGCCCTTCCCAGCCCACCACAGCCCGTCCCAGCCCACCAAAGCCCGTCCCAGCCCACCAAAGCCCGTCCCAGCTCGTCCCAGACCACCACAGCCTCTCACAGCACATCACAGCCCGTAACAGCCCACCACAGCAAGTACCAGCCCGTCCCAGCCCACCACGGCCCGTCTCAGCCCACCACGGCCCGTCCCAGACGACCACAGCCCGTCCCAGCCCACCACAGCCCACCACAGCCCGTCCCAGCCCACCACAGCCCGTCCCAGCCCACCAGAGCCCGTCCCAGCCCACCAGAGCCTGTCCCAGCCTGTTTCAGCCCACCACGGCTGACCACGGCCTGTCCCGGCCCACCACGGCCAACCACGGTCCACCATGGCCCACCCGAGCACACCACGGCCCACCATAGCCTGTCCCAGCCCACCACGGCCCGTCCCAGCCCACCACGGCCCGTCCTAGCCCAGCACGGCCCGTCCCAGCCCACCACGGACCACCACAGCCAATCTCAGCCCACCACAGCCTGTCCAAGCCCAGCACAGCCCTCCACAACCCTCCACAGCCCGTCCCAACCCTCCACAGCTCATCCCAGCCTACCACAGCCCGTCGCAGCCCAACACAGCTTATCCCAGCCCACCGCAGCCCGTCCCAGCCCACCGCAGCCCGTCCTAGCCCACCGCAACCCGTCCCAGCCCACCGCAACCCGTCCCAGCCCACCACAGCCCACCACAGGTCACCAAAGCCCACCACCGGTCACCACAGCCCACCACCGATCACCACAGCTCACCACAGGTCACCACAGCCTGTTTCAGCCCACCACGGCAAACCACGGCCCTTCCCAGCCCACCACGGCCCGCCATGGCCCACCACAGCTCGTCCCAGATAAACACTGCACACCACAGCCCACCACGGCCCGTCCCGGCCCACCACAGCCCATCCCAGCACACCACAGCCCACCACAGCCCATCACAGCCCACCACAGCCCGTCCCAGGACACCACAGCACACCACAGCCCGTCCCAGCCCACCAGAGCCCGTCCCAACTTAGCACAGCCCACCGCAGCCCGTCTCAGCCCACCACAGCCCGTCCCGGCCCACTACAACTCGTCCCAGCCCACCACAGGCCACCACAGCCCACCCAGCCCTTCCCAGCCCACCACAGCCCAATACAGCACACCACAGCCCGTCACAGCCCGTCAGAGGCCACCAGAGCTTGTCCCGGCCCACCAGAGTCCGTCCCAAGCCACCACGGCCCGTCCCAGCCCACGACAACTGACCACAGGCCGTCCCAGCCCACCACGGCCCGTCCCAGCCCACCACAGACCACCACAGCCCGTCCCAAACCACCACAGCCCTTCCCAGCCCAACACAGCCCACCACAGTCTGTCCCAGCCCAGTACAACTCGTCCCAGCCCACCACAGCCCACCACAGCCCATCCCAGCCCACCACAGCCCGTCCCTGAGCACCACAGCCCGTCCCAGCCCACCACAGCCTGTCCCAGCCCACCAGAACCCGCCTCAACCCAAAACAGCTCTTCCCAGGCCACCACAGCCCGTCCAAGCCCACCACAGCCCGTCCCAGCCCACCACAGCCCGCCCCAGCCAGTGTCAGACCGTACCAGCCCACCACAGCCCGTGCCAGCCCGTCCCAGCTCGTCCCAGCCCACCACAGCCCGTCCCAGCTCGTCCCAGCCCACCACAGCCCGTCCCAGCTCGTCCCAGCCCACCACAGCCCGTCCCAGCTCTTCCCAGCCCACCACAGCCCGTCCCAGCTCGTCCCAGCTCACCACAGCCAGTCCCCGTCGACCACAGCCCGTCCCAGGTCACCACGGCCCGTCTCAGCCCACAACGGCCCGTCCCAGCCCACCACGGCCCGTCCCAGCCCACCACGGCCCGAAACAGCCCACCACGGCCCGAACAAGCCCACCACGGCCCGAACAAGCCCACCACGGCCCGAACCAGCCCAGCACGGCCCGAACAAGCCCAGCACGGCCTGAACAAGCCCACCACGGCTCGTAGCGGCCCACCACGGCCCGTCGCAGCCCACCACGGCCCACAGCGGTCCGTCCCGGCCAACCACGGTCCGTCGCAGCCCACCATGGCCCACCTCAGCCCACCACGGCCCTTCCCAGCACACCACAGCCCGTCCCAGCCCGTCCCAGCCCACCACAGCCCGTCCCAGCCCACCACAGCCTCTCACAGCCCACCACAACCCACCACAGCCTATCCCAGCCCACCAGAACCCGCCTCAACCCAAAACAGCTCTTCCCAGCCCACCACAGCCCGTCCAAGCCCACCACAGCCCGTCCCAGCCCACCACAGCCCGTCCCAGCCAGTGTCAGACCGTACCAGCCCACCACAGCCCGTGCCAGCCCGTCCCAGCTCGTCCCAGCCCACCACAGCCCGTCCCAGCCCACCACAGCCCGTCCCAGCTTGTCCCAGCCCACCACAGCCCACCGCAGCCCGTCTCAGCCCACCACAGCCCGTCTCAGCCCACCACAGCACACCACAGCCCGTCCCAGCCCACCAGAGCCCGTCCCAGCTTACCACAGCCCACCACAGCCCGTCTCAGCCCACCACAGCCCGTCCCGGCCCACTACAACTCGTCCTAGCCCACCACAGGCCACCACAGCCCACCCAGCCCTTCCCAGCCCACCAGAGGCCGTCCCAGCCCACCACAGCCCAATACAGCACACCACAGCCCGTCACAGCCCGTCAGAGGCCACCAGAGCTTGTCCCGGCCCACCAGAGTCCGTCCCAAGCCACCACGGCCCGTCCCAGCCCACGACAACTGACCACAGGCCGTCCCAGCCCACCACGGCCCGTCCCAGCCCACCACAGACCACCACAGCCCGTCCCAAACCACCACAGCCCTTCCCAGCCCAACACAGCCCACCACAGTCTGTCCCAGCCCAGTACAACTCGTCCCAGCCCACCACAGCCCACCACAGCCCATCCCAGCCCACCACAGCCCGTCCCTGAGCACCACAGCCCGTCCCAGCCCACCACGGCCCGTCCCAGCCCACCACGGCCCATCCCAGCCCACCTCGGCCCGTCCCCGCCCACCACAGCCCGTCCCAGCCCACCACGGCCCGTCCCAGCCCACCACGGCCCATCCCAGCCCACCACGGCCCGTCTCAGCCCACCACGGCCCGTCCCAGCCCACCACTAGCCCGTCCCAGCCCACCACAGCCCGTCCCAGCCCGTCCCAGCCCACCACAGCCCGTCCCAGCCCACCACAGGCCGTCCCCGCCCATTACAGCCCATCCCAGCCCGTCCCAGACCACCACAGCCCGTCTCAAGCTCACCAGAACCTACCACAGCCCACCACAGCCCGTCCCAGACCACCACGGCCCACCACAGCCCACCACGGCCCGTCCCAGCCCACCACGGCCCGACCAAGCCCACCACGGCCCGAACAAGCCCACCACGGCTCGTAGCGGCCCACCACAGCCCGTCGCGGCCCACCACGGCCCACAGCGGTCCGTCCCGGCCAACCACGGTCCGTCGCAGCCCACCATGGCCCACCTCAGCCCACCACGGCCCTTCCCAGCCCACCACAGCCCGTCCCAGCCCACCACAGCCCGTCCCAGCCCACCACAGCCCACCACAGCCTGTCCCAGCCCACCAGAACCCGCCTCAACCCAAAACAGCTCTTCCCAGGCCACCACAGCCCGTCCCAGCCCACCACAGCCCGTCCCAGCCAGTGTCAGACCGTACCAGCCCACCACAGCCCGTCCCAGCCCGTCCCAGCTCGTCCCAGCCCACCACAGCCCGTCCCAGCTCGTCCCAGCCCACCACAGCCCGTCCCACCTCGTCCCAGCCCACCACAGCCCGTCCCAGCTCTTCCCAGCCCACCAAAGCCCGTCCCAGCTCGTCCCAGCCCACCACAGCCCGTCCCAGCTCGTCCCAGCCCACCACAGCCAGTCCCCGTCGACCACAGCCCGTCCCAGCCCACCACGGCCCGTCTCAGCCCACAACGGCCCGTCCCAGCCCACCACGGCCCGTCCCAGCCCACCACGGCCCGAAACAGCCCACCACGGCCCGAACAAGCCCACCACGGCCCGAACCAGCCCAGCACGGCCCGAACAAGCCCACCACGGCCCGAACAAGCCCACCACGGCTCGTAGCGGCCCACCACGGCCCGTCGCAGCCCACCACGGCCCACAGCGGTCCGTCCCGGCCAACCACGGTCCGTCGCAGCCCACCATGGCCCACCTCAGCCCACCACGGCCCTTCCCAGCACACCACAGCCCGTCCCAGCCCGTCCCAGCCCACCACAGCCCGTCCCAGCCCACCACAGCCCGTCCCAGCCCACCACAACCCACCACAGCCTATCCCAGCCCACCAGAACCCGCCTCAACCCAAAACAGCTCTTCCCAGGCCACCACAGCCCGTCCAAGCCCACCACAGCCCGTCCCAGCCAGTGTCAGACCGTACCAGCCCACCACAGCCCATGCCAGCCCGTCCCAGCTCGTCCCAGCCCACCACAGCCCGTCCCAGCCCACCACAGCCCGTCCCAGCTTGTCCCAGCCCACCACAGCCCACCGCAGCCCGTCTCAGCCCACCACAGCCCGTCTCAGCACACCACAGCACACCACAGCCCGTCCCAGCCCACCACAGCCCGTCCCAGCTTACCACAGCCCACCACAGCCCGTCTCAGCCCACCACAGCCCGTCCCGGCCCACTACAACTCGTCCTAGCCCACCACAGGCCACCACAGCCCACCCAGCCCTTCCCAGCCCACCAGAGGCCGTCCCAGCCCACCACAGCCCAATACAGCACACCACAGCCCGTCACAGCCCGTCAGAGGCCACCAGAGCTTGTCCCGGCCCACCAGAGTCCGTCCCAAGCCACCACGGCCCGTCCCAGCCCACGACAACTGACCACAGGCCGTCCCAGCCCACCACGGCCCGTCCCAGCCCACCACAGCCCGTCCCAGCCCACCACAGACCACCACAGCCCGTCCCAAACCACCACAGCCCTTCCCAGCCCACCACAGCCCACCACAGTCTGTCCCAGCCCAGTACAACTCGTCCCAGCCCACCACAGCCCACCACAGCCCATCCCAGCCCACCACAGCCCGTCCCTGAGCACCACAGCCCGTCCCAGCCCACCACGGCCCGTCCCAGCCCACCACAGCCCATCCCAGCCCACCACGGCCCGTCCCCGCCCACCACAGCCCGTCCCAGCCCACCACGGCCCGTCCCAGCCCACCACGGCCCATCCCAGCCCACCACGGCCCGTCTCAGCCCACCACGGCCCGTCCCAGCCCACCACTAGCCCGTCCCAGCCCACCACAGCCCGTCCCAGCCCGTCCCAGCCCACCACAGCCCGTCCCAGCCCACCACAGGCCGTCCCCGCCCATTACAGCCCATCCCAGCCCGTCCCAGACCACCACAGCCCGTCTCAAGCTCACCAGAACCTACCACAGCCCACCACAGCCCGTCCCAGACCACCACGGCCCACCACAGCCCACCACGGCCCGTCCCAGCCCACCACGGCCCGACCAAGCCCACCACGGCCCGAACAAGCCCACCACGGCTCGTAGCGGCCCACCACAGCCCGTCGCGGCCCACCACGGCCCACAGCGGTCCGTCCCGGCCAACCACGGTCCGTCGCAGCCGACCATGGCCCACCTCAGCCCACCACGGCCCTTCCCAGCCCACCACAGCCCGTCCCAGCCCACCGCAGCCCACCGCAGCCCACCACAGCCTGTCCCAGCCCACCAGAACCCGCCTCAACCCAAAACAGCTCTTCCCAGGCCACCACAGCCCGTCCCAGCCCACCACAGCCCGTCCCAGCCCACCACAGCCCGTCCCAGCCAGTGTCAGACCGTACCAGCCCACCACAGCCCGTGCCAGCCCGTCCCAGCTCGTCCCAGCCCACCACAGCCCGTCCCAGCTCGTCCCAGCCCACCACAGCCCGTCCCAGCTCGTCCCAGCCCACCGCAGCCCGTCCCAGCTCGTCCCAGCTCACCACAGCCAGTCCCCGTTGACCACAGCCCGTCCCAGCCCACCACGGCCCGTCTCAGCCCACAACGGCCCGTCCCAGCCCACCACAGCCCGTCCCAGCCCACCACAGCCCGTCCCAGCCTGTTTCAGCCCACCACGGCTAACCACGGCCTGTCCCGGCCCACCACGGCCAACCACGGTCCACCATGGCCCACCAGAGCACACCACGGCCCACCACGGCCCTTCCCAGTCCACCACAGCCCACCACAGCCTGTCCCAGCCCACCACGGCCCGTCCCAGCCCACCACGGCCCACCCCAGCCCACCACGGCCCGAACAAGCCCACCACGGCCCGAACAAGCCCACCACGGCTCGTAGCGGCCCACCACAGCCCGTCGTGGCCCACCACGGCCCACAGCGGTCCGTCCCGGCCAACCACGGTCCGTCGCAGCCCACCATGGCCCACCTCAGCCCACCACGGCCCTTCCCAGCACACCACAGCCCGTCCCAGCCCGTCCCAGCCCACCACAGCCCGTCCAAGCCCACCACAGCCCGTCCCAGCCCACCACAACCCACCACAGCCTATCCCAGCCCACCAGAACCTGCCTCAACCCAAAACAGCTCTTCCCAGGCCACCACAGCCCGTCCAAGCCCACCACAGCCCGTCCCAGCCCACCACAGCCCGTCCCAGCCAGTGTCAGACCGTACCAGCCCACCACAGCCCGTGCCAGCCCGTCCCAGCTCGTCCCAGCCCACCACAGCCCGTCCCAGCCCACCACAGCCCGTCCCAGCTCGTCCCAGCCCACCACAGCCCGTCCCAGCTCGTCCCAGCCCACCACAGCTGGTCCCAGCCTGTCCCAGCCCACCACAGCCCGTCCCAGCCCACCACAGCCCGTCTCAGCCCACCACAGCCCGTCCAAGCCCACCGCAGCCCGTCCCAGCCCACCGCAGCCCGTCCCAGCCCACCGCAGCCCGTCCCAGCCCACCGCAGCCCGTCCAAGCCGTCCCAGCAAATCCCAGCCCACCATAGCCCGTCTCAGCTCACCACAGCGCGTCCCAGTCCACCACACCCACCACAGCCCATCCCAGCCCATTCCAGCCCACCACAGCCCGTCCCAGCCCAGCGCAGCCCGTCCCAGCCCAGCGCAGCCCGTGCCAGCCCACCACAGCCCGTCCCAGCACACCACAGCTCGTCCCAGCACACCACAGCCCGTCCCAGCACACCACAGCCCACCACAGCCCGTCCCAGCCCACCACAGCCCACCACAAACTGTCCTCGCCCACCACAGCCTGTCCCCGCCCAGCAAAATCTCTCCCCGCCCACCACAGCCCATCACAGCTCACCACAAACCACCACAGCCCACCACAGCCCGTTCCAGACCATCCCAGCCCATCCCAGCCCACAACAGCCCGTCACAGCCCGTCCCAGCCCACCGCAGCCCGTCCCAGCCCACAACAGCCAGTCCCAGCCCGTCCCAGCCCACCACAGCCCGTCCCAGCCCACCACAGCCCGTACCAGCCCACCACATCAAGTACCAGTCCGTCCTAGCCCACCACGGCTTGTCCCAGCCCACCACGGCCCGTCTCTGCTCACCACAGCACGTACCAGCCTGTCTCAGCCTACCACAGCCCGTCCCAGCATGTCCCAGCCCACCGCAGCCCGTCCCAGCCCACCGCAGCCCGTCCCAGCCCAACGCAGCCCGTCCCAGCCCAGCGCAGCCCACCACAGAAAACCACAGCCCACCACAGCCTGTCCCAGCTCACCACAGCCCGTCCAAGCCCACCACAGCTCGTGCCTGTCCATCCCAGCCCACCACAGCCCACCACAGCCCGTCCCTGTCCATCCCAGCCCACCACAGCCCACCACAGCCCGTCCCAGCCAACCAGAAGCAGTCCCAGCCCACCACAACCCGTCCAAGCCCACCACAGGTCGTACCTATCCATCCCAGCCCACCACAGCCCGTCCCAGCCAACCAGAGCCAGTCCCAGCCCACCACAACACGTCCAAGCCCACCACAGGTCGTACCTGTCCATCCCAGCCCACCACAGCCCGTGTCAGCCCGTCCCAGACCGTCCCAGCTCACCACAACCCACCACAGCCCGTCCCCGCCCAGCAGAGCCCGTCCCCGCCCAGCACAGCTCGTCCCAGCCTGTCCCAGGCCTTCCCAGCCAAACACAGCCCGTCCCGGCCCACCACAGCCCTGTCCGGCCCACCACGGCGCACCACAACCCACCACAACTTGTCCCAGCACACCACAGCCCGTCCTAGCCCACCACAGCCCGTCCCAGCCCACCACAGCCCGTCACAGCCCGTCCCAGCCCGTGCCAACCCGTCCCAGCCCATCCCAGCCCACCACAGCCCGTGCCTACCCACCACAGCCCGTCCCAGCCCACCACAGCCCGTCCCAGCCCACCACAGCCCACCACAGCCCACCACAGCCCGTCTCCGCCCACCACAACCTGTCCTCGCCCACCACAGCCTGTCCCCGCCCAGCAAAATCTCTCCCCGCCCACCAAAGCCAATCCCAGCCCACCACAGCTCACCACAAACCACCACAGCCAACTACAGCCCGTCCCAGACCATCCCAGCCCATCCCAGCCCACGACAGCCGGTCACAGCCCGCCCCAGCCCACAACAGCCAGTCCCAGCTTGTCCCAGACCACTACAGCCCGTCCCAGCCCACCACGGCCCGTCCAAGCCCACCACAGCCCGTCTCCGCTCACCACAGCATGTACCAGCCTGTCTCAGCCTACCACAGCCCGTCCCCGCATGTCCCAGCCCACTGCAGCCCGTCCCAGCCCATCACAGCTCGTCCCAGCCCTTCCCAGCCCACCACAGCATGTCCCAGGCCCCCACAGCCCACGACAGCCTGTCCCAGCCCACGACAGCCCGTCCCATCCCACGACAGCCCGTCCCAGCCCACCACAGACCACTACAGCACACCACAGCCTACCGCAGCCCACCACAGCCCGTCCCAGCCCGTCACAGCTCGTCCCAGTCCGTCACAGCTCGTCCCAGCCCACCACGGCCCGTCCCAGCCCACAACAGACCACCACAGTTCGTCCCAGCCCGCCACAACCCGTCCCAAACCGCCACGGCCCGTCCCAACCCACCATGGCCCGTCCCGGCCCACCACGGCCCGTCCCGGCCCACTACGCCCCGTCCCGGCCCACCACGGCCTGTCCCGGCCCACCACAGCCCACCACAGACCGTCGCAGCTCACCACAGAAAGTCCCAGCCCATCCCAGCCCACCACAACCCGTCCCAGCTCACCACAACCCACCACAGCCCGCTCCAGACCGCCACAGCCCGTACCAGCCCACCACAGCCCGTCCCAGCCCACCACAGCCCGTGCCATCCCACCACGGCCCGTCCCAGCTTGTCGCAGCCCACCACAGCGCGTCCCAGCCCACCACAGCCAACCACAGCCAGTCCCAGCCCGTCCCAGCCCACCACAGCCCGTCCTAGCCTTCCCAGCCCACCACGGCCCGTCCCAGCCCACCACGGCACATCACAGCCCGTCCCAGCCCTCCACAGCACACCACAGCCCACTACAGCCCATCCCAGCGCACCACAGCCCGTCCCAGCCCACCACAGCCCACCACAACCCGTCCCAGCCTGTCCCAGCTCATCCCAGCCCACCATAGCCCACCACAGTTTGTCCCAGCCCACCACAGCCCGTCCCAGCCCACCACAGGCCACTACAGCACACCACAGCCCGTCACAGCTCGTCCCAGCCCGTCACAGCTTTTCCCAGCCCACCACAGCCCACCACAGCATGTCCCAGGCCCCCACAGCCCACGACAGCCCGTCCCAGCCCACCACAGCCCGTCCCAGCCCACGACAGCCCGTCCCAGCCCACCACAGCCCGTCCCAGCCCACCACAGCCCGTCCCAGCCCACCACGGCCCGTCCCAGACCACCACACCCAACCACAGCCGGTTACAGCTTATCACAGCCCATCCCAGCCCACCACAACCCGTCCCAGCCAACAACAGCCCGTCCCAGCCCACCACAACCCGTCCCAGACCACCACAACCCACCACAGCCCGTCCCAGCCCACCACAACCCGTCCCAGCCTACCACAGCCCGTCCCAGCCCACCGCAGCCAGTCACAGCTTGTCCCAGCCCACCACAGCCCACCACAGCCTGTCCCAGCCCATCCCAGCCCACGACAGCCCGTCACAGCCCACCACAGCCAGTCCCAGCTTGTCCCAGACCACCACAGCCCGTCCCAGCCCACCACAGCCCGTACCAGCCCACCACATCAAGTACCAGTCCGTCGCAGCGCACCACGGCCCGTCCCAGACCACCACGGCCCGTCCCAGCGCACCACGGCCTGTCTCCACTCACCACAGCACGTACCAGCCTGTCTCAGCCTACCACAGCCCGTCCCCGCCCACCGCAGCCCGTCCTAGCCCACCACAGCCCGTCCCAGACCACCACAGCCCGTCCCAGCCCAGCGCAGCCCGTCCCAGCCCAGCGCAGCCCGTGCCAGCCCACCACAGCCCGTGCCAGCACACCACAGCTCGTCCCAGCACACCACAGCCCGTCCCAGCCCACCACAGCCCACCACAGCCCGTCCCAGCCCACCACAGCCCACCACAAACTGTCCTCGCCCACCACAGCCTGTCCCCGCCCAGCAAAATCTCTCCCCGCCCACCACAGCCCATCCCAGCCCACCACAGCTCACCACAAACCACCACAGCCCACCACAGCCCGTCCCAGATCATCCCAGCCCATCCCAGCCCACAACAGCCCGTCACAGCCCGTCCCAGCCCACCGCAGCCCGTCCCAGCCCACAACAGCCAGTCCCAGCCCGTCCCAGCCCACCACAGCCCGTCCCAGCCCACCACAGCCCGTACCAGCCCACCACATCAAGTACCAGTCCGTCCTAGCCCACCACGGCTTGTCCCAGCCCACCACGGCCCGTCTCTGCTCACCACAGCACGTACCAGCCTTTCTCAGCCTACCACAGCCCATCCCAGCTTGTCCCAGCCCACCACAGCCCGTCCTAGCCCATCCCAGCCCACCACGGCCCGTCCCAGCCCACCACGGCACATCACAGCCCGTCCCAGCCCTCCACAGCACACCACAGCCCACTACAGCCCATCCCAGCGCACCACAGCCCGTCCCAGCCCACCACAGCCCACCACAGCCCGTCCCAGCCTGTCCCAGCTCATCCCAGCCCACCATAGCCCACCACAGTTTGTCCCAGCCCACCACAGCCCGTCCCAGCCCACCACAGGCCACTACAGCACACCACAGGCCACTACAGCACACCACAGCCCGTCACAGCTCGTCCCAGCCCGTCACAGCTTTTCCCAGCCCACCACAGCCCACCACAGCATGTCCCAGGCCCCCACAGCCCACGACAGCCCTTCCCAGCCCACCACAGCCCGTCCCAGCCTACGACAGCCCGTCCCAGCCCACCACAGCCCGTCCCAGCCCACCACAGCCCGTCCCAGCCCACCACGGCCCGTCCCAGCCCACCACGGCCCACCACAGCCGGTTACAGCTTATCACAGCCCATCCCAGCCCACCACAACCCGTCCCAGCCCACCACAGCCCGTCCCAGACCACCACAACCCACCACGGCCCGTCCCAGCCCACCACAGCCCGTGCCAGCACACCACAGCTCGTCCCAGCACACCACAGCCCGTCCCAGCCCACCACAGCCCACCACAGCCCGTCCCAGCCCGTCTCCGCCCACCACAAACTGTCCTCGCCCACCACAGCCTGTCCCCGCCCAGCAAAATCTCTCCCCGCCCACCACAGCCCATCCCAGCCCACCACAGCTCACCACAAACCACCACAGCCCACCACAGCCCGTCCCAGACCATCCCAGCCCATCCCAGCCCACGACAGCCTGTCACAGCCCGTCCCAGCCCACCGCAGCCCGTCCCAGCCCACAACAGCCAGTCCCAGCCCGTCCCAGCCCACCACAGCCCGTCCCAGCCCACCACAGCCCGTACCAGCCCACCACATCAAGTACCAGTCCGTCCTAGCCCACCACGGCTTGTCCCAGCCCACCACGGCCCGTCTCTGCTCACCACAGCACGTACCAGCCTGTCTCAGCCTACCACAGCCCGTCCCAGCATGTCCCAGCCCACCGCAGCCCGTCCCAGCCCAGCGCAGCCCGTCCCAGCCCAGCGCAGCCCGTCACAGCCCAGCGCAGCCCGTCCCAGCCCAGCGCAGCCCGTCCCAGCCCACCGCAACCCGTCCCAGCCCGTCCCAGCCCACCACAGCCCGTCCCGGCTCACCACAGCTCGTCCCGTCCCAACACGGCTGACCACAGCCCATTACGGCCCACCACAGCCTGTCCCAGCCCACCACGGCCCGTCCCAGCCCACCACGGCCCGTCCCAGCCCACCTCAGCCCACCACAGCCCGTCCCAGCCCACCACAGCCCGTCCCAGCCCACCACAGCCCATCCCAATTCACCACGGCCCGTCCCAGCCCACCACGGCCTGTCCCAGCGAACCACAGCCCGTCCCAGCCCACCACAGCACACCATAGCCAGTCCCAGCCCACCACAGCCCGTCCAAGCCCACCACAGCTCGTGCCTGTCCATCCCAGCCCACCACAGCCCACCACAGCCTGTCCCAGCCCACCACAACCCGTCCAAGCCCACCACAGGTCGTACCTATCCATCCCAGCCCACCACAGCCCACCACAGCCCGTCCCAGCCAACCAGAGCCAGTCCCAGCCCACCACAACACGTCCAAGCCCACCACAGGTCGTACCTGTCCATCCCAGCCCACCACAGCCCGTGTCAGCCTGTCCCAGACCGTCCCAGCTCACCACAACCCACCACAGCCCGTCCCCGCCCAGCAGAGCCCGTCCCCGCCCAGCAGAGCCCGTCCCCGCCCAGCACAGCTCGTCCCAGCCTGTCCCAGGCCTTCCCAGCCCACCACAGCCCGTCACGGCCCACCACAGCCCTGTCTGGCCCACCACGGCGCACCACAACCCACCACAACTTGTCCCAGCACACCACAGCCCGTCCTAGCCCACCACAGCCCGTCCCAGCCCACCACAGCCCGTCACAGCCCGTCCCAGCCCGTGCCAACCCGTCCCAGCCCACCACAGCCCATCCCAGCCCACCACAGCCCGTCACAGCCCACCACAGCCCGTCCCAGACCACCACAACCCACCACGGCCCGTCCCAGCCCACCACAGCCCGTCCCAGCACACCACAGCTCGTCCCAGCACACCACAGCCCGTCCCAGCCCACCACAGCCCACCACAGCCCGTCCCAGCCCGTCTCCGCCCACCACAAACTGTCCTCGCCCACCACAGCCTGTCCCCGCCCAGCAAAATCTCTCCCCGCCCACCACAGCCCATCCCAGCCCACCACAGCTCACCACAAACCACCACAGCCCACCACAGCCCGTCCCAGACCATCCCAGCCCATCCCAGCCCACGACAGCCTGTCACAGCCCGTCCCAGCCCACCGCAGCCCGTCCCAGCCCACAACAGCCAGTCCCAGCCCGTCCCAGCCCACCACAGCCCGTCCCAGCCCACCACAGCCCGTCCCAGCCCACCACATCAAGTACCAGTCCGTCCTAGCCCACCACGGCTTGTCCCAGCCCACCACGGCCCGTCTCTGCTCACCACAGCACGTACCAGCCTGTCTCAGCCTACCACAGCCCGTCCCAGCATGTCCCAGCCCACCGCAGCCCGTCCCAGCCCACCGCAGCCCGTCCCAGCCCACCGCAGCCCGTCCCAGCCCAGCGCAGCCCGTCCCAGCCCAGCGCAGCCCGTCCCAGCCCGTCCCAGCCCACCACAGCCCGTCCCGGCTCACAACAGCTCGTCCCGTCCCAACACGGCTGACCACAGCCCATTACGGCCCACCACAGCCTGTCCCAGCCCACCACGGCCCGTCCCAGCCCACCACGGCCTGTCCCAGCCCACCTCAGCCCACCACAGCCCGTCCCAGCCCACCACAGCCCGTCCCAGCCCACCACAGCCCGTCCCAATTCACCACGGCCCGTCCCAGCCCACCACGGCCTGTCCCAGCGAACCACAGCCCGTCCCAGCCCACCACAGCACCCCATAGCCAGTCCCAGCCCACCACAGCCCGTCCAAGCCCACCACAGCTCGTGCCTGTCCATCCCAGCCCACCACAGCCCACCACAGCCTGTCCCAGCCCACCACAACCCGTCCAAGCCCACCACAGGTCGTACCTATCCATCCCAGCCCACCACAGCCCACCACAGCCCGTCCCAGCCAACCAGAGCCAGTCCCAGCCCACCACAACACGTCCAAGCCCACCACAGGTCGTACCTGTCCATCCCAGCCCACCACAGCCCGTGTCAGCCTGTCCCAGACCGTCCCAGCTCACCACAACCCACCACAGCCCGTCCCCGCCCAGCAGAGCCCGTCCCCGCCCAGCAGAGCTCGTCCCAGCCTGTCCCAGGCCTTCCCAGCCCACCACAGCCCGTCACGGCCCACCACAGCCCTGTCTGGCCCACCACGGCGCACCACAACCCACCACAACTTGTCCCAGCACACCACAGCCCGTCCTAGCCCACCACAGCCCGTCCCAGCCCACCACAGCCCGTCACAGCCCGTCCCAGCCCGTGCCAACCCGTCCCAGCCCGTCCCAGCCCACCACAGCCCGCCTCAGCCCACCACAGCCCGTCCCAGCCCACCACAGCCCGTCCCAGCCCACCACAGCCCACCACAGCCCGTCTCCGCCCACCACAACCTGTCCTCGCCCACCACAGCCTGTCCCCGCCCAGCAAAATCTCTCCCCGCCCACCAAAGCCAATCCCAGCCCACCACAGCTCACCACAAACCACCACAGCCCACTACAGCCCGTCCCAGACCATCCCAGCCCATCCCAGCCCACGACAGCCCGTCACAGCCCGTCCCAGCCCACAACAGCCAGTCCCAGCTTGTCCCAGACCACCACAGCCCGTCCCAGCCCACCACAGCCCGTACCAGCCCACCACATCAAGTACCAGTCCGTCCGAGCCCACCACGGCCCGTCCAAGCCCACCACAGCCCGTACCAGCCTGTCTCAGCCCGTCACAGCTCGTCCCAGCCCATCCCAGCCCACAACAGACCACCACAGTTCGTCCCAGCCCGCTACAACCCGTCCAAAACCGCCACGGCCCGTCCCAGCCCACCATGGCCCGTCCCAGCCCACCACGGCCCGTCCCGGCCCACCACGGCCCGTCCCGGCCCACCACGGCCCGTCCCAGCCCACCGCAGCCCGTCCCAGCCCACCGCGGCCAATCCCAACCCGTCCCAGCCCGTCCCAGCCCACCGCAGACCGTCCCAGCCCACCACAGCCCCTTCCAGCCGTCCCAGCAAATCCCAGCCCACCACAGCCCGTCTCAGCTCACCACAGCGCGTCCCAGGCCACCACACCCACCACAGCCCGTCCCAGCCCATTCCAGCCCACCACAGCCCACCGCAGATGGTCCCAGCCCACCACAGCCCACCACAGCCCACCACAGCCAGTCCCAACCCACCACAGCCCACCACAGCCTGTCCCAGCCCACCACGGCCCGTCCCAGCCCACCACGGCCCAGCCCAGCCCACCACGGCCCGTCTCAGCCCACCACGGCCCGTCCCAGCCCACCACTAGCCCGTCCCAGCCCACCACAGCCCGTCCCAGCCCACCACAGCCCGTCCCAGCCCACCACAGGCCGTCCCCGCCCATTACAGCCCATCCCAGCCCGTCCCAGACCACCACAGCTCGTCAAACTCACCAGAACCTACCACAGCCCACCACAGCCCGTCCCAGACCACCACGGCCCACCACAGCCCACCACGGCCTGTCCCAGCCCGCCACGGCCCGACCAAGCCCACCACGGCCCGAACAAGCCCACCACGGCCCGAACAAGCCCACCACGGCCCGAACAAGCCCACCACGGCTCATAGCGGCCCACCACAGCCCGTCGCGGCCCACAGCGGTCCGTCCCGGCCAACCACGGTCCGTCGCAGCCGACCATGGCCCACCTCAGCCCACCACGGCCCTTCCCAGCCCACCACAGCCCGTCCCAGCCCACCACAGCCCGTCCCAGCCCACCACAGCCCACCGCAGCCCACCACAGCCTGTCCCAGCCCACCAGAACCCGCCACAACCCAAAACAGCTCTTCCCAGGCCACCACAGCCCGTCCCAGGCCACCACAGCCCGTCCCAGCCCACCACAGCCCGTCCCAGCCAGTGTCAGACCGTACCAGCCCACCACAGCCCGTGCCAGCCCGTCCCAGCTCGTCCCAGCCCACCACAGCCGGTCCCAGCTCGTCCCAGCCCACCACAGCCCGTCCCAGCTCGTCCCAGCCCACCACAGCCCGTCCCAGCTCGTCCCAGCCCACCACAGCCCGTCCCAGCTCGTCCCAGCTCACCACAGCCAGTCCCCGTCGACCACAGCCCGTCCCAGCCCACCACAGCCCGTCCCAGCCCACCACGGCCCGTCCCAGCCCACCACGGCCCGTCCCAGACCACCATGTCCCGTCCCAGCTCGCCACAGCCCGTCCCAGCCCGCCACAGACCACCACAGTTCGTCCCGGCCCACCACGGCCCGGCCCGGCCCACCACGGCCCATAACAACCCACCACGGCCCGTCCCGGCCTACTACGGCTCGTCCCAGCCCACCACGGCCCGTCCCAGCCCGCCACGGCCCGTCCCAGCCCGTCCCAGCCCACCACAGCCCACCAAAGCCAGTCCCAGCCCGTCCCAACCGGCCCCAGCCCACCACGGCCCGTCCCAGCCCACCACGACCCGTCCCAGCCCAACACAGCCCACCACAGCCGGTTACAGCTTATCACAGCCCGTCCCAGCCCAACACAGGCCGTCTCTGCTCACCACCAGAGCCTGTCCCAGCCCACCACGGCCCGTCCCAGCCCACCATGGCCCGTCCCAGCCCACAACGGCTCTCCACAGCTCACCACGGCCCGTCCCCGCCCACCACAGCCTGTCCCCGCCCACCACAGCCCGTCCCCGCCCACCACAGGCCACTACAGCACACCACAGCCTACCGCAGACCACCACAGCCCGTCCCACCCCGTCACAGCTCGTACCAGCCCGACACAGCCCACCACAGCCCGTCTCAGCTCACCACAGCCTGTCCCAGCCCACCACGGCCCACCACAGCCCGTCCCAGCCAAACACAGTCTGTCCCAGCCCGTCCCAGCCCACCACACTCACCACAACTCGTCCCAGACCGTTCCAGCACGGCACAGCCCATTCCAGCCCACCGCATCCCGTCCCAGCCCACCACAGCCCACCGCAGCCGGTCCCAGCCCACCACAGCCCACCGCAGCCGGTCCCAGCCCACCACAGCCCGTCCCAGCCCACCACAGCCCATCCCAGCACACCACAGCACGTCCCAGCCCACCACAGCCCACCGCAGCCCGTCCCAGCCCACCACAGCCCGTCCCAGCACACCACAGCACGTCCCAGCACTCCACAGCCCACCAGGGCCTGTCCCATCCCAACACGGCCCACCGCAGCCCGTCTCAGTTCATCACAGTCCGTCCCAGCCAACCACAGCCCGTACCAGCCCACCACAACCAACCACGGCCCGTCCCTGCCCACCACAGTCCGTCCCTGTCCCACCACAGCCCACCACGGCCCGTCCCAGCCCATCACGGCACACCACAGCCCACCACGGCCCGTCCCAGCCCACCACGGCCCGTCCCAGCCCACCACGGCACACCACAGCCCACCACGGCACACCACAGCCCATCACGGCACACCACAGCCCACCACGGCCCGTCCCAGCCCACCACATCAAGTACCGGCCCGTCCCAGCCCACCCCGGCCCGTCCCAGCCCACCACGGCCCGTCCCAGCCCACCACAGCACACCACAGCCGGTTACAGCCTGTCCCAGCCCGTCCCGGCCCACCGCGGCCCGTCCCGGCTCCCCTGTGTTAGGAACAGTATCTCACCTTCTTGATTTTGGCACCTCCTTTCGCTATGATGTTCTTGTGGAACTGTTTGCAGATGGGGACAGAAATAGAAAAGCTGTTTTCAACCTAAGGGAGAAAGGAAGGGAGACATGAAGTTTACACTGTCGTGGCAAGGGAGGCCCGACTTCAGGAGCTCTGATAAACGAGCTTTTGAAAACAGTCTTAGACCCAAGGAAGTTCTCTATACGAGGGACTTTTGTAAGACTAAACAAAGGCAAGGACGTTCCCCTATAGCCTTCCCATAACAGGTACTATCCCCCTGCCTCCATTCAGCCAAAACAGAGCTGACAGCTCCCTCCTCTTGAGGTGTTTTAGCTCTACCCAAGCCAGTAGAGCTCTGCTTTGCCCCAGGGTTATCCAGGCACGTAGGAGGGAAGAGCAGGCAGAAGACCTCCTTACCAGGTCTGCCACCATCTTTTGCATGTACTCGGTGCACTTCTCCACCTCGTTTTTGGGACCTCGGGGTTGGACGATGTCACTCTTGTGTGCAGGGTCTGGGAAGCTGATGATAACCTGCAGGAGCGGTCATTTCTAGTTAGCTCAAGCAAAAGCAAGAACCCTTGTGTCAGACACATGCAAAGGTTGGGGGGATCCTACTCATGCCCTTTTCCCATTCAGAAACGGGGAACCGTGTTAGCGGCCTCTGGCTAAAAGAACTATCTTCTCAGACACTTGCGCTACAGAGCCACTAAAGTTACGACTTCTGTGACGACAGGCCTACTACCCATGTAGGAAATAACCCCTCTGGATTCCTCCTCTCCTACAAAGCCTTACCTCTGGGAATTGCTCCCGGATTTCCCAGACCCGCTCAGCCTTCTGCCCAATGATGGTCCGGTGGAATTTCTGCTCAACGATTAGGTCCGCAGCGTGTTCATTTTCCTGATGGGAACAGAGGGCACACTGAGTGTTCAGCCGGAGAGCCATCTACTTTGACTTAGCGGTTTGCTGCCCGACGGTTTACTTGCCAGCACTGTCCCTCTTTTCTCCAGACAAAATTCACTCTGCGTTGACAGAGAAAGGCTACCCGAGGGAACAGGGGAAGACATTTGTGAAGAGGAACTTGCACTTGTCATGAGATCCAAGTGCTCGGTGGGCAAGGGGCACACACTCGCACCAGAAGGTTACAAGGGAACACGAGAGCCCAAACCCTGCAGTCTCCCAAACATCACGTCCTACCCACTCACCATACGGGAAGCGAGTTCCAGCAGCTCGCTCTTGGCCTGTGGGACCCCCTGTGGGTCTCCTTCCATTCTGATCGGGTTGCTCTTCTCGTTGTCCGGGGGAATGCGCACAGACACCTTGTACAGATCCTTCATCCTGTTCACTTCGAGGCAAGGACTGTGGTGACGCCATCTGCTAGGCAAAGACCTGGAAGCAAGGCACCTTGATTATCACTGCTCAGAGGCTGTTGAAGAAGTAAAGCCGCCTCTGGGAAGGGCTCAGCGGGGTAGGGTTGAGACAGGGGAAATTGCCTCTTCCCCCTGGAGTTCACTGAGAGCAGACCTGTGCCACACGAGAGCCTGTCCAAGTAAATACCGTGGCATCTACAGAGCCCATTGTTCCCTTGTCAGAGCGAGGCGTGTTTCTTCCCCAAACAGTATCACATTTAGAGCAGAGGATAATCGTTCCTTTCTACCCCAAACTCTTGGCTGGGGTCACGTTGCAGTGCTATCAAACTAGCAGACCGCAACAAGGCTTTAGCGTTGACCATATTCTACTGCCGGTGCTGTAGCGCCTTCCTCCAGAGGCCAGACCACACTGCTCCTCCTCCAGCTGACACCCTCTCCCACAAGCCACAGGGCTATTTAACCCCTTAGCGGGAACCAGCTACACCTGCACGTCATCCACGTCAATCAACCCACTGCCTCTGAGGCAAGGCCACAGCTGCGTGTTATCAATGCTAATCAACCCACCGCCTTCATTCCTCTACAGGGAGAAGCTCACCAAGCACATTTCCACCACCCACAACTGGCTGCTAAAATGTCATTCGCACAGAGAAGTAATTCCACTACTGTTCAGGCTCCCAAGGTACTTTCACACGTTAAAGCCATCGCAAGGCCTCACGGCCCATTTCTCTCCTTGTACCACCACCACTCCAGGAAAGCAGAGGAAACGTGATGGAGACAGCACACTGGGTGAGCTACAGAGCCCCTGATACCATCTACTAAACACGAAGAGTGTGAGCATGGGAAGGACTAGAAAGGCACTCCACTTACCGTTTAGCTGCGTTCTTGCCAATGAGGTGTCGGTGGAATTGGTGGTCAGCCTTGATTATTGCGTAATCCATCCCGTGGATCTAAAAAGAATTATATTTTTATATCTATATCTATATATGTATGTATGTCCACTATTATATATTATATTATATAGGGCCAGGTAGGACAGGCCACCGCTTCTGTCTCGTGCCCTAAGTAACTGCCTACTGCCACTATTGGCACTGACTCACCAGCGGTCAGCTACAAGCACTTCTGCTCTTAAGCAGAGCACAAGCATTCCTCTGCTTTGAGAAGAGAGCATTGTGCTCATGAAACATTGAAAAGACTCACTTCTATGCCTCTCCAGCTATAACCAAGAGAATCCTTCCTTCTCCGCACCAAAAAAATTAATGCTGACTTTTCAAGGATGCTATGGATGACCAAGGGGTGTCATCCACCTGCCACACAATTTGTCTCCTGCAAGTTCGATTAAGCATGCCAAGACATCCTATGGATGTGACAAACACGTCATCACCTCTGCTCTGTTGCCCCTTCTTCCCCCAGTTTCTTACTGGAACTAGTAACTGCAGCTCACCAGTTCCTTGAGCACGGCTTCAATCTGTTCCTGAGCCACATGCACATCTTCTGTAGGTCCTTCCAAAGTGATGTTATCCTCTCCTCCAGTGAATTTGATGTGAACCTTGAGGTGAAGGACAATGAATCTCTTCAGAATTTGCCAAGATCCAAGCCAGGCCAATGCTTTTGGTCAGGCCTACACCATCGATCCCTGCCACTGAGAGATGCGCTCCTTCCCAAAAAGCCCAGACCAAATCCCCACAATTTTACAAGTCAGAAACTTAACAATTTCGGCCATATGGCAGTGCCTAGAGCCCAAGGCTCTGGTGCCGTCCCGGTTTCTGCAAGGGCTTTGGAGAAGTTTACTCATTTAGCCTTTATCTAGATACCGTCTAACTCCCCAGGGAGAAGCCTTGCTGCACTCGCCATTTCCAGGTATCCTACTACATCAGTTCTCAAAACAGCACCACATAAAGCTTCCTTGGAAGGGCTCAACCCATGACAATAACATAGGAGGAGCAGTGTTTGCAGCAGTAAAAGAGAGGGTTCCCTTGAACAGCAAAGATCTGTGTCATTTCCCCCTGGTTTTACCCACGCTAGAATACACCTCTCTCTTTCGTGACGAGTGATCTGGACTAAACCTTTTTCTACGCCGGGGGTGCTAAGCTAACCAGCTCACCCATACCTTTGGCATCTGCTGAGTTATTTTGGCCAGGTTCTGTCCTTTCTTTCTAATAATGAAACGATGAAGCCAAGAGGGGGCAGAGACCGAGGAGACGGTAAAACTGTTGGCCTGAGAGACAGAAAAACAGAGAAGCTGTTTGATGGACAAACCACAGCACACCACAGCAAGTCCCAGCCCGTCCTCGCCCACCACAGCCCGTCCCAGCCCACCACAGCCCACGAAGGCCCACCACGGCCCACCACAGTTCACCACAGCCCGTCCCAGCCAACCACAGCCCTCCAGAGCCCCGTCTCAGCTCACCACAGCCTGTCCCAGCCCACCACAGCCCACCGCAGCCCATCCCAGCCCACCACGGCCCGTCCCAGCCCGTGCCAACCCGTCACAACACACCACAGCCCACCACAGCCCGTCCCTATCCACCACAGCGTGTCCCAACCCACACAGCCCACCACAGCCCTTCAGAACCCACCACAGCACGTCCCAGGCCACCACAGACCACCACAGCCCACCACAGCCCACCACAGCCCGTGCCAGCCCACCACAGCCCACCACAGCTTGTCCCAGACCACCACAGCTCTTCCCAGCCCACCATAACCAACCACAGCCTATCCCAGCCAATCCCAGCCACCACAGCCCGTCCCATCACACCACAGCCCACCACAGCCCGTCCCAGCCAACCATGGCCCGTCCCAGCCCACCACAGCCCGTCCCAGCCCACACGGCCCACCACGGCCCATCCGGGCCCAAACACAGCCCACCAAGGTGCACCACAGCCCATCCCAGCCCATTACAGCCTGTCCCAGACCACCACATCCCATCTCAGCCCACCACAGCCCGTCCCAGCCCACCACAACCGACCACAGCCCACCACAGCCCACCACGGCCGACCACAGCCCACCGCGGCAGACCACAGCCCACCACGGCCCATCCAAGCCCACACGGCCCATCCAAGCCCACCACGGCCCATCCAAGCCCACCACGGTCCACCACGGCACGTCCCAGCCCACCACAGAGCACCACAGCCCGTCCCAGCCCGTCCAGCCCACCACAGTATGTCCCAGACCACCAGAGCCCGTCCCTGCCCACCACAGCCCGTTTAGCCCACCACAGCCTGTCCCAGCCTGTCCAGCTCGTCCAAGCCTGTCCCAGAGCCCGTCGCAGCCCACCACAGCCCGTCACAGCCCGTCCCAGCTCTCCACAACCCACCGCAGCCCGTCCAGCCCACCACAGCCCGTCCCAGCCCACCACGGCCCACAAAAGCCCACCACAGCCCACCACAGCCCACCACAGCCCGTCCCAGCCCACCACAAGCCGTCCTAGCCCACCACAGACCTCCAGAGCCCGTCTCAGCTCACCACAGCCTATCCCAGCCAACCCAGGCCCAGCACATCACACCACGGCCCACCGCAGCCTATCCCAACCCGTCCCAGCCCAATACGGCCCGTCCCAGCCCACCACAGCCCGTCCCAGCCCACCACGGCCCGTCCCAGCCCACCAGAGCCCACCAGAGCCCACCACAGCCCGTCCCAGCCCACCACAGCCCACTACGGCCCACCACAGCCCGTCCCAGCCCACCACAGCCCGTCCCAGCCCACCACAGCTTGTCCCAGCCCACCACAGCCCGTCCCAGCCCACCACATCCCGTCCCAGCTCGTCCAGACCACCACAGCCTCTCACAGCACACCACAGCCCGTAACAGCCCACCACAGCAAGCACCAGCCCGTCCCAGCCCACCACGGCCCGTCTCAGCCCACCACGGCCCGTCTCAGCCCACCACGGCCCGTCTCAGCTCACCACAACCCGTCCCAGACGACCACAGCTCGTCCCAGCCCACCACAGCCCACCACAGCCCGTCCCAGCCCACCACGGCCCGTCCCAGCCCACCACGGCCCGTCCCAGCCCGTCCCAGCCCACGACAGCCCGTCCCAGCCCACGACAGCCCGTCCCAGCCCACCAGAGCCCACCACAGCTCGTCCCAGCCCACCACAGCCCACAAGAGCTTGTCACAGACCACCACAGCCCGTCCCAGCCCACCACAGCCCACTACGGCCCACCACAGCCCGTCCCAGCCCACCACAGCCCGTCCCAGCCCACCACAGCTTGTCCCAGACCACCACAGCCTCTCACAGCACATCACAGCCCGTAACAGCCCACCACAGCAAGTACCAGCCCGTCCCAGCCCACCACAGCCCGTCTCAGCCCACCACGGCCCGTCTCAGCTCACCACAACCCGTCCCAGACGACCACAGCCCGTCCCAGCCCACCACAGCCCACCACAGCCCGTCCCAGCCCACCACTGCCCGTCCCAGCCCACCACAGCCCGTCCCAGCCCACCAGAGCCCGTCCCAGCCTGTTTCAGCCCACCACGGCTAACCACGGCCTGTCCCGGCCCACCACGGCCAACAACGGTCCACCATGGCCCACCAGAGCACACCACGGCCCACCACGGCCCTTCCCAGTCCACCACAGCCCACCACGGCCCACCACAGCCCACCACGGCCCGTCCCAGCCCACCACGGCCCACCCCAGCCCACCACGGCCCGTCCCAGCCCACCACGGCCCGTCCCAGCCCACCACGGCCCATCACAGCCCACCACAGTTCACCACAGCCCGTCCTAGCCCAGCACGGCCCGTCCCAGCCCACCACGGACCACCACGGCCCATCTCAGCCCACCACAGCCTGTCCAAGCCCAGCACAGCCCTCCACAACCCTCCACAGCCCGTCCCAACCCTCCACAGCTCATCCCAGCCTACCACAGCCCGTCGCAGCCCAACACAGCTTATCCCAGCCCACCGCAGCCCGTCCCAGCCCACCGCAGCCCGTCCTAGCCCAACGAAACCCGTCCCAGCCCACCACAGCCAACCACAGGTCACCACAGCCCACCACCGGTCACCACAGCCCACCACCGGTCACCACAGCCCACCACCGGTCACCACAGCCTGTTTCAGCCCACCACGGCAAACCACGGCCCGTCCCAGCCCACCACGGCCCGCCATGGCCCACCACAGCTCATCCCAGATAAACAAGGCGCACCACAGCCCACCACGGCCCGTCCCGGCCCACCACAGCCCGTCCCAGCTTACCACAGCCCACCACAGACCATCCCAGCCCACCACAGCCCGTCCCTGCTTACCTCAGCCCACCACAGACCGTCCCAGCCCACCACAGACCGTCCCAGCCCACCACAGCCCGTCCCAGCCCACCACTGCCCGTCCCAGCCCACCACTGCCCGTCCCAGCCCATCCCAGCCCGTCCCAACCCTCCAAAGCCCGTCCCAGCACACCACAGCCCACCACAGCCCATCACAGCCCACCACAGCCCGTCCCATCTTACCACAGCCCACACCAGACCGTCCCTAGCCCACCACAGACCGTCCCAGCCCACCACAGCCCGTCCCAGCCCACCACAGCCCGTTCCAGCCCACCACTGCCCGTACCAGCCCACCACTGCCCGTCCCAGCCCGTCCCAAGCCACCACAGCCCGTCCCAGCCCACCACAGCCCACCGCAGCCCATCCCAGCCCACCACGGCCCGTCCCAGCCCGTGCCAACCCGTCACAACACACCACAGCCCACCACAGCCCGTCCCTACCCAACACAGCGTGTCCCAACCCACCACAGCCCACCACAGCCCTTCAGAACCCACCACTAACCCACCAAAGCCCGTCCCCGCCCACGACAGCCCGTCCCAGCCCACCACAGCCCACCACGCCCCGTGCCAACCCACCAGAGCCCGTCCCAGCCCACCACAGCCCGTCACAGCCCGTCCCAGCCCACCAGAGGTCGTCCCAGCTCACCACAACCCACCACAGCCCTTCCCAGCCCGTCCCAGCCCACCACGGCCGCCGCAGACCATCAGAGCCCGTCCCAGCTCACCACAATCCCGTCCCAGCCCACTATAGCCCGTCCCAGCCCACCACAACCCGTTCTAGCTCACCACAACCCACCACAGTGCACCATAGCACACCACAGCCCACCACAGCGCACCAGAGCCTGTCCCAGCCCACCACAGCCCGTCCCAGCCCACCGCAGCCCGCCACGGCCCGTCCCAGCCCACCACAGCCCATTCCAGACCACCAGAGCCCTTCCCAGTTCACCACAGCATGTCCCAGCACACCACAGCCCACCACAGCCCGTCCAATTTCACCACAGCCCGTCTCAGCTCACCACAACCCACCACAGCCCGTCCCAGCACACCGCAGCCTATCCCAACCCGTCCCAGCCCACCACGACCCGTCCCAGCCCACCACGGCCCGTCCCAGCCCGTCCCAGCCCACGACAGCTTGTCCCAGCCCACGATAGTCCGTCCCAGCCCACCAGAGCCCACCAGAGCCCACCACAGCTCGTCCCAGCCCACCACAGCCCACAAGAGCTTGTCACAGACCACCACAGCCCGTCCCAGCCCACCACAGCCCACTACGGCCCACCACAGCCCGTCCCAGCCCACCACAGCCCGTCCCAGCCCACCACAGCCCGTAACAGCCCACCACAGCAAGTACCAGCCCGTCCCAGCCCACCACGGCCTGTCTCAGCCCACCACGGCCCGTCTCAGCCCACCACGGCCCGTCTCAGCCCACCACGGCCCGTCTCAGCCCGTCTCAGCCCACCACAGCCCACCACGGCCCGTCCCAGGCCACCACAGCCCGTCCCAGCCCACGACAGCCCGTCCCAGCCCACGACAGCCCGTCCCAGCCCACCAGAGCCCACCAGAGCCCACCACAGCTCGTCCCAGCCCACCACAGCCCACAAGAGCTTGTCACAGACCACCACAGCCCGTCCCAGCCCACCACAGCCCACTACGGCCCACCACAGCCCGTCCCAGCCCACCACAGCCCGTCCCAGCTCGTCCCAGACCACCACAGCCTCTCACAGCACACCACAGCCCGTAACAGCCCACCACAGCAAGTACCAGCCCGTCCCAGCCCACCACGGCCCGTCTCAGCCCACCACGGCCCGTCTCAGCTCACCACAACCCGTCCCAGACGACCACAGCCCGTCCCAGCCCACCACAGCCCACCACGGCCCGTCCCAGCCCACCACAGCCCGTCCCAGCCCACCAGAGCCCGTCCCAGCCTGTTTCAGCCCACCACGGCTAACCACGGCCTGTCCCGGCCCACCACGGCCAACCACGGTCCACCATGGCCCACCAGAGCACACCACAGCCCACCACGGCCCTTCCCAGTCCACCACAGCCCACCACAGCCTGTCCAAGCCCACCACGGCCCGGCCCAGCCCACCACGGCCCACGCCAGCCCACCACGGCCTGTCCCAGCCCACCACGGCCCGTCCCAGCCCACCACGGCCCATCACAGCCCACCACAGTTCACCACAGCCCGTCCTAGCCCAGCACGGCTCGTCCCAGCCCACCACGGACCACCACGGCCCATCTCAGCCCACCACAGCCTTTCCAAGCTCAGCACAGCCCTCCACAACCCTCCACAGCCCGTCCCAACCCTCCACAGCTCATCCCAGCCTACCACAGCCCGTCGCAGCCCAACACAGCTTATCCCAGCCCACCGCAGCCCGTCCCAGCCCACCGCAGCCCGTCCTAGCCCACCGAAACCCGTCCCAGCCCACCGAAACCCGTCCCAGCCCACCACAGCCCACCACAGGTCACCACAGCCCACCACCGGTCACCACAGCCCACCACCGGTCACCACAGCCCACCACCGGTCACCACAGCCTGTTTCAGCCCACCACGGCAAACCACGGCCCGTCCCAGCCCACCACGGCCCGCCATGGCCCACCACAGCTCGTCCCAGCTAAACAAGGCGCACCACAGCCCACCACGGCCCGTCCCGGCCCACCACACCCCGTCCCAGCCCACCACTGCCCGTCCCAGCCCGTCCCAGCCCGTCCCAACCCTCCAAAGCCCGTCCCAGCACACCACAGCCTACCACAGCCCATCACAGCCCACCACAGCCCGTTCCAGCTTACCACAGCCCACACCAGACCGTCCCAGCCCACCACAGACCGTCCCAGCCCACCACAGCCCGTCCCAGCCCACCACAGCCCGTTCCAGCCCACCACTGCCCGTCCCAGCCCGTCCCAACCCACCACAGCCCGTCCCAGCCCACCACAGCCCACCACAGCCCACCGCAGCCCATCCCAGCCCACCACGGCCCTTTCCAGCCCGTGCCAACCCGTCACAACACGCCACAGCCCGTCCCAGCCCACCACAGCCCACCGCAGCCCATCCCAACCCACCACAGCCCGTCCCTACCCACCACAGCGTGTCCCAACCCACCACAGCCCACCACAGCCCTTCAGAACCCACCACAGCCCACCACAGCCCGTCCCAGCCCACCACAGCACGTCCCAGGCCACCACAGACCACCACAGCCCACCACAGCCCATGAAGCCCACCACAGCCCGCCTCAGCCCACTACAGCCCGTCCCAGCCCACCACAGCCCGTCCCAGCCCACCACAGCCCACCACAGCTTGTCCCAGACCACCACAGCTCTTCCCAGCCCACCATAACCAACCACAGCCTATCCCAGCCGATCCCAGCCCACCACAGCCCGTCCCATCACACCACAGCACACCACAGCCCGTCCCAGCCAACCACGGCCCGTCCCAGCCCACCACGGCCCACCACAGCCCACCACGGCCCATCCGGGCCCAACACAGCCCACCAAGGCGCACCACAGCCCATCCCAGCCCATTACAGCCTGTCCCAGACCACCACATCCCATCTCAGCCCACCACAGCCCGTCCCAGCCCACCACAACCGACCACAGCCCACCACAGCCCACCACGGCCGACCACAGCCCACCACGGCAGACCACAGCCCACCACGGCCCATCCAAGCCCACCACGGCCCATCCAAGCCCACCACGGTCCACCACGGCACGTCCCAGCCCACCACGGCACACCCCAGCCCACCACGGCCCGTCCCAGCCCAGCACGGCCCGTCCCAGCCCACCACGGCCCATCACAGCCCACCACAGTTCACCACAGCCCGTCCTAGCCCAGCACGGCCCGTCCCAGCCCACCACGGACCACCACGGCCCATCTCAGCCCACCACAGCCTGTCCAAGCCCAGCACAGCCCTCCACAACCCTCCACAGCCCGTCCCAACCCTCCACAGCTCATCCCAGCCTACCACAGCCCGTCGCAGCCCAACACAGCTTATCCCAGCCCACCGCAGCCCGTCCCAGCCCACCGCAGCCCGTCCTAGCCCACCGAAACCCGTCCCAGCCCACCACAGCCAACCACAGGTCACCACAGCCCACCACCGGTCACCACAGCCCACCACCGGTCACCACAGCCCACCACCGGTCACCACAGCCCACCACAGGTCACCACAGCCTGTTTCAGCCCACCACGGCAAACCACGGCCCGTCCCAGCCCACCACGGCCCGCCATGGCCCACCACAGCTCATCCCAGATAAACAAGGCGCACCACAGCCCACCACGGCCCGTCCCGGCCCACCACAGCCCGTCCCAGCTTACCACAGCCCACCACAGACCATCCCAGCCCACCACAGCCCGTCCCTGCTTACCTCAGCCCACCACAGACCGTCCCAGCCCACCACAGACCGTCCCAGCCCACCACAGCCCGTCCCAGCCCACCACTGCCCGTCCCAGCCCACCACTGCCCGTCCCAGCCCGTCCCAGCCCGTCCCAACCCTCCAAAGCCCGTCCCAGCACACCACAGCCCACCACAGCCCATCACAGCCCACCACAGCCCGTCCCATCTTACCACAGCCCACACCAGACCGTCCCTAGCCCACCACAGACCGTCCCAGCCCACCACAGCCCGTCCCAGCCCACCACAGCCCGTTCCAGCCCACCACTGCCCGTACCAGCCCACCACTGCCCATCCCAGCCCGTCCCAAGCCACCACAGCCCGTCCCAGCCCACCACAGCCCACCGCAGCCCATCCCAGCCCACCACGGCCCGTCCCAGCCCGTGCCAACCCGTAACAACACACCACAGCCCACCACAGCCCGTCCCTACCCAACACAGCGTGTCCCAACCCACCACAGCCCACCACAGCCCTTCAGAACCCACCACTAACCCACCAAAGCCCGTCCCCGCCCACCACAGCCCGTCCCAGCCCACCACAGCCCACCACGCCCCGTGCCAACCCACCAGAGCCCGTCCCAGCCCACCACAGCCCGTCACAGCCCGTCCCAGCCCACCAGAGGTCGTCCCAGCTCACCACAACCCACCACAGCCCTTCCCAGCCCGTCCCAGCCCACCACGGCCGCCGCAGACCATCAGAGCCCGTCCCAGCTCACCACAATCCCGTCCCAGCCCACTATAGCCCGTCCCAGCCCACCACAACCCGTTCTAGCTCACCACAACCCACCACAGCGCACCATAGCACACCACAGCCCACCACAGCGCACCAGAGCCTGTCCCAGCCCACCACAGCCCGTCCCAGCCCACCGCAGCCCGCCACGGCCCGTCCCAGCCCACCACAGCCCATTCCAGACCACCAGAGCCCTTCCCAGTTCACCACAGCATGTCCCAGCACACCACAGCCCACCACAGCCCGTCCAATTTCACCACAGCCTGTCTCAGCTCACCACAACCCACCACAGCCCGTCCCAGCCCACCGCAGCCTATCCCAACCCGTCCCAGCCCACCACGACCCGTCCCAGCCCACCACGGCCCGTCCCAGCCCGTCCCAGCCCACGACAGCCCGTCCCAGCCCACGATAGTCCGTCCCAGCCCACCAGAGCCCACCAGAGCCCACCACAGCTCGTCCCAGCCCACCACAGCCCACAAGAGCTTGTCACAGACCACCACAGCACGTCCCAGCCCACCACAGCCCACTACGGCCCACCACAGCCCGTCCCAGCCCACCACAGCCCGTCCAAGCCCACCACAGCCCGTAACAGCCCACCACAGCAAGTACCAGCCCGTCCCAGCCCACCACGGCCTGTCTCAGCCCACCACGGCCCGTCTCAGCCCACCACGGCCCGTCTCAGCCCACCACGGCCCGTCTCAGCCCACCACAGCCCACCACGGCCCGTCCCAGGCCACCACAGCCCGTCCCAGCCCACGACAGCCCGTCCCAGCCCACGACAGCCCGTCCCAGCCCACCAGAGCCCACCAGAGCCCACCACAGCTCGTCCCAGCCCACCACAGCCCACAAGAGCTTGTCACAGACCACCACAGCCCGTCCCAGCCCACCACAGCCCACTACGGCCCACCACAGCCCGTCCCAGCCCACCACAGCCCGTCCCAGCTCGTCCCAGACCACCACAGCCTCTCACAGCACACCACAGCCCGTAACAGCCCACCACAGCAAGTACCAGCCCGTCCCAGCCCACCACGGCCCGTCTCAGCCCACCACGGCCCGTCTCAGCTCACCACAACCCGTCCCAGACGACCACAGCCCGTCCCAGCCCACCACAGCCCACCACGGCCCGTCCCAGCCCACCACAGCCCGTCCCAGCCCACCAGAGCCCGTCCCAGCCTGTTTCAGCCCACCACGGCTAACCACGGCCTGTCCCGGCCCACCACGGCCAACCACGGTCCACCATGGCCCACCAGAGCACACCACAGCCCACCACGGCCCTTCCCAGTCCACCACAGCCCACCACAGCCTGTCCAAGCCCACCACGGCTTGTCCCAGCCCACCACGGCCCACGCCAGCCCACCACGGCCTGTCCCAGCCCAGCACGGCCCGTCCCAGCCCACCACGGCCCATCACAGCCCACCACAGTTCACCACAGCCCGTCCTAGCCCAGCACGGCTCGTCCCAGCCCACCACGGACCACCACGGCCCATCTCAGCCCACCACAGCCTGTCCAAGCTCAGCACAGCCCTCCACAACCCTCCACAGCTCGTCCCAACCCTCCACAGCTCATCCCAGCCTACCACAGCCCGTCGCAGCCCAACACAGCTTATCCCAGCCCACCGCAGCCCGTCCCAGCCCACCGCAGCCCGTCCTAGCCCACCGAAACCCGTCCCAGCCCACCGAAACCCGTCCCAGCCCACCACAGCCCACCACAGGTCACCACAGCCCACCACCGGTCACCACAGCCCACCACCGGTCACCACAGCCCACCACCGGTCACCACAGCCTGTTTCAGCCCACCACGGCAAACCACGGCCCGTCCCAGCCCACCACGGCCCGCCATGGCCCACCACAGCTCGTCCCAGTTAAACAAGGTGCACCACAGCCCACCACGGCCCGTCCCGGCCCACCACACCCCGTCCCAGCCCACCACTGCCCGTCCCAGCCCGTCCCAACCCTCCAAAGCCCGTCCCAGCACACCACAGCCTACCACAGCCCATCAGAGCCCACCACAGCCCGTTCCAGCTTACCACAGCCCACACCAGACCGTCCCAGCCCACCACAGACCGTCCCAGCCCACCACAGCCCGTCCCAGCCCACCACAGCCCGTTCCAGCCCACCACTGCCCGTCCCAGCCCGTCCCAACCCACCACAGCCCGTCCCAGCCCACCACAGCCCACCACAGCCCACCGCAGCCCATCCCAGCCCACCACGGCCCGTTCCAGCCCGTGCCAACCCGTCACAACACGCCACAGCCCGTCCCAGCCCACCACAGCCCACCGCAGCCCATCCCAACCCACCACAGCCCGTCCCTACCCACCACAGCGTGTCCCAACCCACCACAGCCCACCACAGCCCTTCAGAACCCACCACAGCCCACCACAGCCCGTCCCAGCCCACCACAGCACGTCCCAGGCCACCACAGACCACCACAGCCCACCACAGCCCATGAAGCCCACCACAGCCCGCCTCAGCCCACTACAGCCCGTCCCAGCCCACCACAGCCCGTCCCAGCCCACCACAGCTTGTCCCAGACCACCACAGCTCTTCCCAGCCCACCATAACCAACCACAGCCTATCCCAGCCGATCCCAGCCCACCACAGCCCGTCCCATCACACCACAGCCCACCACAGCCCGTCCCAGCCAACCACGGCCCGTCCCAGCCCACCACAGCCCGTCCCAGCCCACCACGGCCCACCACAGCCCACCACGGCCCATCCGGGCCCAACACAGCCCACCAAGGCGCACCACAGCCCATCCCAGCCCATTACAGCCTGTCCCAGACCACCACATCCCATCTCAGCCCACCACAGCCCGTCCCAGCCCACCACAACCGACCACAGCCCACCACAGCCCACCACGGCCGACCACAGCCCACCACGGCAGACCACAGCCCAGCACGGCCCATCCAAGCCCACCACGGCCCATCCAAGCCCACCACGGTCCACCACGGCACGTCCCAGCCCACCACAGAGCACCACAGCCCGTCCCAGCCCGTCCCAGCCCACCACAGTATGTCCCAGCCCACCAGAGCCCGTCCCAACCCACCACAGCCCTTCCCAGCCCGTCCCAGCCCACCACAGCCCACCACAGCCCACCACGGCCGCCGCAGACCATCAGAGCCCGTCCCAGCCCACCACAATCCCGTCCCAGCCCACTATAGCCCGTCCCAGCCCACCACAACCCGTTCTAGCTCACCACAACCCACCACAGCGCACCATAGCACACCACAGCCCACCAAAGCGCACCAGAGCCTGTCCCAGCCCACCACAGCCCGTCCCAGCCCACCGCAGCCCGCCACGGCCCGTCCCAGCCCACCACAGCCCATTCCAAACCACCAGAGCCCTTCCCAGTTCACCACAGCATGTCCCAGCACACCACAGCCCACCACAGCCCATCCAATTTCACCACAGCCCGTCTCAGCTCACCACACCCACCACAGCCCGTCCCAGCACATCGCAGCCTATCCCAACTCGTCCCAGCCCACCACGGCCCGTCCCAGCCCACCACGGCCCGTCCCAGCCCACCACGGCCCGTCCCAGCCCGTCCCAGCCCACGACAGCCCGTCCCAGCCCACGACAGTCCGTACCAGCCCACCAGAGCCCACCAGAGCCCACCACAGCTCGTCCCAGCCCACCACAGCCCACAAGAGCTTGTCACAGACCACCACAGCCCGTCCCAGCCCACCACAGCCCACTACGGCCCACCACAGCCCGTCCCAGCCCACCACAGCCCGTCCCAGCCCACCACAGCCCGTCCCAGCCCACCACAGCCCGTAACAGCCCACCACAGCAAGTACCAGCCCGTCCCAGCCCACCACGGCCCGTCTCAGCCCACCACGGCCCGTCTCAGCCCACCACGGCCCGTCTCAGCTCACCACGACCCGTCCCAGACGACCACAGCCCGTCCCAGCCCACCACAGCCCACCACAGCCCGTCCCAGCCCACCACGGCCCGTCCCAGCCCACCACATCCCGTCCCAGCCCACCAGAGCCCGTCCCAGCCTGTTTCAGCCCACCACGGCTAACCACGGCCTGTCCCGGCCCACCACGGCCAACCACGGTCCACCATGGCCCACAAGAGCACACCACGGCCCACCACGGCCCTTCCCAGTCCACCACAGCCCACCACGGCCCGTCCCAGCCCACCACGGCCCACCCCAGCCCACCACGGCCCGTCCCAGCCCACCACGGCCCGTCCCAGCCCACCACGGCCCGTCCCAGCCCACCACAGCCCATCACAGTTCACAACAGCCCGTCCCAGCCCACCACAGCACACTACGGCCCACCACAGCCCGTCCCAGCCCACCACAGCCCGTCCCAGCCCACCACAGCCCGTCCCAGCCCACCACAGCCCGTCCCAGCCCACCACAGCCCGTCCCAGCCCACCACAGCCCGTCCCAGCTCGTCCCAGACCACCACAGCCTCTCACAGCACACCACAGCCCGTAACAGCCCACCACAGCAAGTACCAGCCCGTCTCAGCCCACCACAGCCCGTCTCAGCCCACCACGGCCCGTCCCAGCCCACCACTGCCCGTCCCAGACCACCACTGCCCGTCCTAGCCCACCACTGCCCGTCCCAGCCCGTCCCAGCCCGTCCCAACCCACCAAAGCTTGTCCCAGCCCACCACAGCCCACCACAGCCCACCGCAGCCCATCCCAGCCCACCACGGCCCGTCCCAGCCCGTGCCAACCCGTCACAACACACCACAGCCCACCACAGCCCGTCCCTACCCACCACAGCGTGTCCCAACCCACCACAGCCCACCACAGCCCTTCAGAACCCACCACAGCCCACCACAGCCCGTCCCAGCCCACCACAGCACGTCCCAGGCCACCACAGACCACCACAGCCCACCACAGCCCATGAAGCCCACCACAGCCCGCCTCAGCCCACTACAGCCCGTCCCAGCCCACCACAGCCCGTCCCAGCCCACCACAGCCCACCACAGCTTGTCCCAGACCACCACAGCTCTTCCCAGCCCACCATAACCAACCACAGCCTATCCCAGCCGATCCCAGCCCACCACAGCCCGTCCCATCACACCACAGCCCACCACAGCCCGTCCCAGCCAACCACGGCCCGTCCCAGCCCACCACAGCCCGTCCCAGCCCACCACGGCCCACCACAGCCCACCACGGCCCATCCGGGCCCAACACAGCCCACCAAGGCGCACCACAGCCCATCCCAGCCCACCACAGCCTGTCCCAGCCCACCACAACCGACCACAGCCCACCACAGCCCACCACGGCCGACCACAGCCCACCACGGCCGACCACAGCCCACCACGGCCCATCCAAGCCCACCACGGCCCATCCAAGCCCACCACGGCCCATCCAAGCCCACCACGGTCCACCACGGCACGTCCCAGCCCACCACAGAGCACCACAGCCCGTCCCAGCCCACCACAGTATGTCCCAGACCACCAGAGCCCGTCCCAGCCCACCACAGCCCGTCCCAGCCCACCACACCCCACCACGCCCCGTGCCAACCCACCAGAGCCCGTCCCAGCTCACCACAGCCCACCACAGCCCGTCCCAGACCACAAGAGGTCGTCCCAGCCCACCACTAACCCACCAAAGCCCGTCCCCGCCCACCACAGCCCGTCCCAGCCCACCACAGCGCACCACAGCCTGCCCCAACCCACCTGATCCCGTCCCAGCTTACCACAGCCCACCACAGCCCGTCACAGCCCGTCCCAGCCCACCAGAGGTCGTCCCAGCTCACCACAACCCACCACAGCCCTTCCCAGCCCGTCCCAGCCCACCACGGCCGCCGCAGACCATCAGAGCCCGTCCCAGCCCACCACAATCCCGTCCCAGCCCACTATAGCCCGTCCCAGCCCACCACAACCCGTTCTAGCTCACCACAACCCACCACAGCACACCATAGCCCACCACAGCCCACCACAGCGCACCAGAGTCTGTCCCGGCCCACCAGAGCCTGTCCCAGCCCACCGCAGCCCGCCACAGCCCGTCCCAGCCCACCACAGCCCATTCCAGACCACCAGAGCCCTTCCCAGTTCACCACAGCCCACCACAGCCCGTCCAATTTCACCACAGCCCGTCTCAGCTCACCACAACCCACCACAGCCCGTCCAAGCCCACCGCAGCCTATCCCAACCCGTCCCAGCCCACCACGGCCCGTCCCAGCCCGTCCCAGCCCACGACAGCCCGTCCCAGCCCACCACAGCCCGTCCCAGCCCACCAGAGCCCACCACAGCTCGTCCCAGCCCACCACAGCCCACAAGAGCTTGTCACAGACCACCACAGCCCGTCCCAGCCCACCACAGCCCACTACGGCCCACCACAGCCCGTCCCAGCCCACCACAGCCCGTCCCAGCCCACCACAGCCCGTCCCAGCTCGTCCCAGACCACCACAGCCTCTCACAGCACACCACAGCCCGTAACAGCCCACCACAGCAAGTACCAGCCCGTCCCAGCCCACCACGGCCCGTCTCAGCTCACCACAACCCGTCCCAGACGACCACAGCCCGTCCCAGCCCACCACAGCCCACCACAGCCCGTCCCAGCCCACCACGGCCCGTCCCAGCCCACCACATCCCGTCCCAGCCCACCACAGCCCGTCCCAGCCCACCAGAGCCCGTCCCAGCCTGTTTCAGCCCACCACGGCTAACCACGGCCTGTCCCGGCCCACCACGGCCAACCACGGTCCACCATGGCCCACCAGAGCACACCACGGCCCACCACGGCCCTTCCCAGTCCACCACAGCCCACCACGGCCCGTCCCAGCCCACCACGGCCCGTCCCAGCCCACCACGGCCCGTCCCAGCCCACCACGGCCCGTCCCAGCCCACCACAGTTCACCACAGCCCGTCCTAGCCCAGCACGGCCCGTCCCAGCTTACCACGGACCACCACGGCCCATCTCAGCCCACTACAGCCTGTCCAAGCCCAGCACAGCCCTCCACAACCCTCCACAGCCCGTCCCAACCCTCCACAGCTCATCCCAGCCTACCACAGCCCGTCGCAGCCCAACACAGCTTATCCCAGCCCACCGCAGCCCGTCCCAGCCCACCGCAACCCGTCCCAGCCCACCACAGCCCACCACAGGTCACCACAGCCCACCACCGGTCACCACAGCCCACCACAGGTCACCACAGCCTGTTTCAGCCCACCACGGAAAACCACGGCCCGTCCCAGCCCACCACGGCCCGCCATGGCCCACCACAGCTCGTCCCAGATAAACACGGCGCACCACAGCCCACCACGGCCCGTCCCGGCCCACCACAGCCCGTCACAGCCCACCACGGCCCACAAAAGCCCACCACAGCCCACCACGGCCCACCACAGCCCGTCCCAGCCCACCACAAGCCGTCCTAGCCCACCACAGACCTCCAGAGCCCGTCTCAGCCCACCACAGCCTATCCCAGCCCACCACGGCCCACCACAGCACACCACGGCCCACCGCAGCCTATCCCAACCCGTCCCAGCCCACCACGGCCCGTCCCAGCCCGTCCCAGCCCACGACAGCCCGTCCCAGCCCACCAGAGACCACCACAGCCCGTCCCAGCCCACCACAGCCCACAAGAGCTTGTCACAGACCACCACAGCCCGTCCCAGCCCACCACAGCCCACTACGGCCCACCACAGCCCGTCCCAGCCCACCACAGCCCGTCCCAGCCCACCACAGCCCGTCCCAGCTCGTCCCAGACCACCACAGCCTCTCACAGCACACCACAGCCCGTAACAGCCCACCACAGCAAGTACCAGCCCGTCCCAGCCCACCACGGCCCGTCTCAGCCCACCACGGCCCGTCTCAGCTCACCACAACCTGTCCCAGACGACCACAGCCCGTCCCAGCCCACCACAGCCCACCACAGCCCGTCCCAGCCCACCACGGCCCGTCCCAGCCCACCACATCCCGTCCCAGCCCACCACAGCCCGTCCCAGCCTGTTTCAGCCCAGCACGGCTAACCACGGCCTGTCCCGGCCCACCACGGCCAACCACGGTCAACCATGGCCCACCAGAGCACACCACGGCCCACCTCGGCCCGTCCCAGTCCACCACAGCCCACCACAGCCCGTCCCAGCCCACCATGGCTTGTCCCAGCCCACCACGGCTTGTCCCAGCCCACCACGGCCCACCCCAGCCCACCACAGCCCGTTCCAGCCCACCACTGCCCGTACCAGCCCACCACTGCCTGTCCCAGCCCGTCCCAAGCCACCACAGCCCGTCCCAGCCCACCACAGCCCACCAGAGCCCACCGCAGTCCATCCCAGCCCACCACGGCCCGTCCCAGCCCGTGCCAACCCGTCACAACACACCACAGCCCACCACAGCCCGTCCCTACCCACCACAGCGTGTCCCAACCCACCACAGCCCACCACAGCCCTTCAGAACCCACCACTAACCCACCAAAGCCCGTCCCCGCCCACCACAGCCCGTCCCAGCCCACCACAGCCCACCACGCCCCGTGCCAACCCACCAGAGCCCGTCCCAGCCCACCACAGCCCGTCACAGCCCGTCCCAGCCCACCAGAGGTCGTCCCAGCTCACCACAACCCACCACAGCCCTTCCCAGCCCGTCCCAGCCCACCACGGCCGCCGCAGACCATCAGAGCCCGTCCCAGCCCACCACAACTCGTTCTAGCTCACCACAACCCACCACAGCGCACCATAGCACACCACAGCCCACCACAGCGCACCAGAGCCTGTCCCAGCCCACCACAGCCCGTCCCAGCCCACCGCAGCCCGCCACGGCCCGTCCCAGCCCACCACAGCCCATTCCAGACCACCAGAGCCCTTCCCAGTTCACCACAGCATGTCCCAGCACACCACAGCCCACCACAGCCCGTCCAATTTCACCACAGCCCGTCTCAGCTCACCACAACCCACCACAGCCCGTCCCAGCACACCGCAGCCTATCCCAACCCGTCCCAGCCCACCACGACCCGTCCCAGCCCACCACGGCCCGTCCCAGCCCACCACGGCCCGTCCCAGCCCGTCCCAGCCCACGACAGCCCGTCCCAGCCCACGATAGTCCGTCCCAGCCCACCACAGACCACCAGAGCCCACCACAGCTCGTCCCAGCCCACCACAGCCCACAAGAGCTTGTCACAGACCACCACAGCACGTCCCAGCCCACCACAGCCCACTACGGCCCACCACAGCTCGTCCCAGCCCACCACGGCCCAGCACACCCCACCATGGTTCACCACAGCCCGTCCCAGCTCACCAAAGCCCATCCCATCACACCACAGCCCACCAGAGCCCGTCCCAGCCCACCACAGCCCGTCCCAGTCCACTACGGCCCGTCCCAGCCCACCACGGCCCGTCCCAGCCCACTACGGCCCGTCCCAGTCCATCAGGACCCATCCCAGCCCACCACGGCCCACCATAGCCCACCACGGCCCGTCCCAGCCCACCACAGCCCGTCCCCGCCCACCACAGCCCGTCCCAGCACACCACAGCCCGTCCCAGCACACCACAGCCCGTCCCCGCCCTCCCCAGGCCGTCCCAGCACACTACAACTCGTCCCAGCCCGTCCCAGCCCGTCCCAGCCAAAGACAGCTCGTCCCAGCACACCACAGCATGTCCCATCCCACCACAGCCCACCACAGCCCGTCCCAGACCACCACAGCCCGTCCCAGCCCACCACGGCCCATTGCAGCATATCACAGCTCGTTCCAGATCATCAGATCCCGTCCCAGCCCGTCCCAGCCCACCACAGCCCATCTCAAGCTCACAAGAACCCACCAAAGCCCACCACAGCCTGTCCAAGACGACCACGGCCCACCACAGCCCACCACGGCCCGTCCCAGCTCACCATGACCTGTCCCAGCCCACCACAGCCCACCCCTTCCCATCCCGGCCCACCACAGTTCACCACAGCCCGTCCCCGCCCACCACGGCCCACCACAGCCCGTCCCAGCCCACCACAGCCAGTCCCAGCCCACCACAGCCCGTCCGAGCACACCACAGCCCACCACAGCCCGTCCAATTTCACCACAGCCCGTCTCAGCTCACCACAACCCACCACAGCCCGTCCCAGCACACCGCAGCCTATCCCAACCCGTCCCAGCCCACCACGACCCGTCCCAGCCCACCACGGCCCGTCCCAGCCCACCACGGCCCGTCCCAGCCCGTCCCAGCCCACGACAGCCCGTCCCAGCCCACGATAGTCCGTCCCAGCCCACCAGAGACCACCAGAGCCCACCACAGCTCGTCCCAGCCCACCACAGCCCACAAGAGCTTGTCACAGACCACCACAGCCCGTCCCAGCCCACCACAGCCCACTACGGCCCACCACAGCCCGTCCCAGCCCACCACAGCCCGTCCCAGCCCACCACAGCCCGTCCCAGCCCACCACAGCCCGTCCCAGCCCACCACAGCAAGTACCAGCCCGTCCCAGCCCACCACGGCCTGTCTCAGCCCACCACAGCCCGTCTCAGCCCACCACGGCCCGTCTCAGCTCACCACAACCCGTCCCAGCCCACCACAGCCCACCACGGCCCGTCCCAGGCCACCACAGCCAGTCCCAGCCCACCACAGCCCGTCCCAGCCCGTCCCAGTTTACCACAGCCCGTCCCAGACCACCACAGCCCACTACGGCCCACCACAGCCCGTCCCAGCCCACCACAGCCCGTCCCAGCCCACCACAGCCCGTAACAGCCCACCACAGCAAGTACCAGCCCGTCCCAGCCCACCACGGCCCGTCTCAGCCCACCACGGCCCGTCTCAGCCCACCACGGCCCGTCTCAGCTCACCACGACCCGTCCCAGACGACCACAGCCCGTCCCAGCCCACCACAGCCCACCACAGCCGGTCCCAGCCCACCACGGCCCGTCCCAGCCCACCACATCCCGTCCCAGCCCACCAGAGCCCGTCCCAGCCTGTTTCAGCCCACCACGGCTAACCACGGCCTGTCCCGGCCCACCACGGCCAACCACGGTCCACCATGGCCCACAAGAGCACACCACGGCCCACCACGGCCCTTCCCAGTCCACCACAGCCCACCACGGCCCGTCCCAGCCCACCACGGCCCACCCCAGCCCACCACGGCCCGTCCCAGCCCACCACGGCCCGTCCCAGCCCACCACAGCCCATCACAGTTCACAACAGCCCGTCCCAGCCCACCACAGCACACTACGGCCCACCAGAGCCCACCAGAGCCCACCACAGCCCGTCCCAGCCCACCACAGCCCGTCCCAGCCCACCACAGCCCGTCCCAGCCCACCACAGCCCATCCCAGCTCGTCCCAGACCACCACAGCCTCTCACAGCACACCACAGCCCGTAACAGCCCACCACAGCAAGTACCAGCCCGTCTCAGCCCACCACAGCCCGTCTCAGCCCACCACGGCCCGTCCCAGCCCACCACTGCCCGTCCCAGACCACCACTGCCCGTCCTAGCCCACCACTGCCCGTCCCAGCCCGTCCCAGCCCGTCCCAACCCACCAAAGCTTGTCCCAGCCCACCACAGCCCACCACAGCCCACCGCAGCCCATCCCAGCCCACCACGGCCCGTCCCAGCCCGTGCCAACCCGTCACAACACACCACAGCCCACCACAGCCCGTCCCTACCCACCACAGCGTGTCCCAACCCACCACAGCCCACCACAGCCCTTCAGAACCCACCACAGCCCACCACAGCCCGTCCCAGCCCACCACAGCACGTCCCAGGCCACCACAGACCACCACAGCCCACCACAGCCCATGAAGCCCACCACAGCCCGCCTCAGCCCACTACAGCCCGTCCCAGCCCACCACAGCCCGTCCCAGCCCACCACAGCCCACCACAGCTTGTCCCAGACCACCACAGCTCTTCCCAGCCCACCATAACCAACCACAGCCTATCCCAGCCGATCCCAGCCCACCACAGCCCGTCCCATCACACCACAGCCCACCACAGCCCGTCCCAGCCAACCACGGCCCGTCCCAGCCCACCACAGCCCGTCCCAGCCCACCACGGCCCACCACAGCCCACCACGGCCCATCCGGGCCCAACACAGCCCACCAAGGCGCACCACAGCCCATCCCAGCCCACCACAGCCTGTCCCAGCCCACCACAACCGACCACAGCCCACCACAGCCCACCACGGCCGACCACAGCCCACCACGGCCGACCACAGCCCACCACGGCCCATCCAAGCCCACCACGGCCCATCCAAGCCCACCACGGTCCACCACGGCACGTCCCAGCCCACCACAGAGCACCACAGCCCGTCCCAGCCCACCACAGTATGTCCCAGACCACCAGAGCCCGTCCCAGCCCACCACAGCCCGTCCCAGCCCACCACACCCCACCACGCCCCGTGCCAACCCACCAGAGCCCGTCCCAGCTCACCACAGCCCACCACAGCCCGTCCCAGACCACAAGAGGTCGTCCCAGCCCACCACTAACCCACCAAAGCCCGTCCCCGCCCACCACAGCCCGTCCCAGCCAACCACAGCGCACCACAGCCTGCCCCAACCCACCTGATCCCGTCCCAGCTTACCACAGCCCACCACAGCCCGTCACAGCCCGTCCCAGCCCACCAGAGGTCGTCCCAGCTCACCACAACCCACCACAGCCCTTCCCAGCCCGTCCCAGCCCACCACGGCCGCCGCAGACCATCAGAGCCCGTCCCAGCCCACCACAATCCCGTCCCAGCCCACTATAGCCCGTCCCAGCCCACCACAACCCGTTCTAGCTCACCACAACCCACCACAGCACACCATAGCCCACCACAGCCCACCACAGCGCACCAGAGTCTGTCCCGGCCCACCAGAGCCTGTCCCAGCCCACCGCAGCCCGCCACAGCCCGTCCCAGCCCACCACAGCCCATTCCAGACCACCAGAGCCCTTCCCAGTTCACCACAGCCCACCACAGCCCGTCCAATTTCACCACAGCCCGTCTCAGCCCACCACAACCCACCACAGCCCGTCCAAGCCCACCGCAGCCTATCCCAACCCGTCCCAGCCCACCACGGCCCGTCCCAGCCCGTCCCAGCCCACGACAGCCCGTCCCAGCCCACCACAGCCCGTCCCAGCCCACCACAGCCCACCACAGCTCGTCCCAGCCCACCACAGCCCACAAGAGCTTGTCACAGACCACCACAGCCCGTCCCAGCCCACCACAGCCCACTACGGCCCACCACAGCCCGTCCCAGCCCACCACAGCCCGTCCCAGCCCACCACAGCCCGTCCCAGCTCGTCCCAGACCACCACAGCCTCTCACAGCACACCACAGCCCGTAACAGCCCACCACAGCAAGTACCAGCCCGTCCCAGCCCACCACGGCCCGTCTCAGCTCACCACAACCCGTCCCAGACGACCACAGCCCGTCCCAGCCCACCACAGCCCACCACAGCCCGTCCCAGCCCACCACTGCCCGTCCCAGCCCACCACATCCCGTCCCAGCCCACCACAGCCCGTCCCAGCCCACCAGAGCCCGTCCCAGCCTGTTTCAGCCCACCACGGCTAACCACGGCCTGTCCCGGCCCACCACGGCCAACCACGGTCCACCATGGCCCACCAGAGCACACCACGGCCCACCACGGCCCTTCCCAGTCCACCACAGCCCACCACGGCCCGTCCCAGCCCACCACGGCCCGTCCCAGCCCACCACGGCCCGTCCCAGCCCACCACGGCCCGTCCCAGCCCACCACGGCCCGTCCCAGCCCACCACGGCCCGTCCCAGCCCACCACAGTTCACCACAGCCCGTCCTAGCCCAGCACGGCCCGTCCCAGCTTACCACGGACCACCACGGCCCATCTCAGCCCACTACAGCCTGTCCAAGCCCAGCACAGCCCTCCACAACCCTCCACAGCCCGTCCCAACCCTCCACAGCTCATCCCAGCCTACCACAGCCCGTCGCAGCCCAACACAGCTTATCCCAGCCCACCGCAGCCCGTCCCAGCCCACCGCAACCCGTCCCAGCCCACCACAGCCCACCACAGGTCACCACAGCCCACCACCGGTCACCACAGCCCACCACAGGTCACCACAGCCTGTTTCAGCCCACCACGGAAAACCACGGCCCGTCCCAGCCCACCACGGCCCGCCATGGCCCACCACAGCTCGTCCCAGATAAACACGGCGCACCACAGCCCACCACGGCCCGTCCCGGCCCACCACAGCCCGTCACAGCCCACCACGGCCCACAAAAGCCCACCACAGCCCACCACGGCCCACCACAGCCCGTCCCAGCCCACCACAAGCCGTCCTAGCCCACCACAGACCTCCAGAGCCCGTCTCAGCCCACCACAGCCTATCCCAGCCCACCACGGCCCACCACAGCACACCACGGCCCACCGCAGCCTATCCCAACCCGTCCCAGCCCACCACGGCCCGTCCCAGCCCGTCCCAGCCCACGACAGCCCGTCCCAGCCCACCAGAGACCACCACAGCCCGTCCCAGCCCACCACAGCCCACAAGAGCTTGTCACAGACCACCACAGCCCGTCCCAGCCCACCACAGCCCACTACGGCCCACCACAGCCCGTCCCAGCCCACCACAGCCCGTCCCAGCCCACCACAGCCCGTCCCAGCTCGTCCCAGACCACCACAGCCTCTCACAGCACACCACAGCCCGTAACAGCCCACCACAGCAAGTACCAGCCCGTCCCAGCCCACCACGGCCCGTCTCAGCCCACCACGGCCCGTCTCAGCTCACCACAACCTGTCCCAGACGACCACAGCCCGTCCCAGCCCACCACAGCCCACCACAGCCCGTCCCAGCCCACCACGGCCCGTCCCAGCCCACCACATCCCGTCCCAGCCCACCACAGCCCGTCCCAGCCTGTTTCAGCCCAGCACGGCTAACCACGGCCTGTCCCGGCCCACCACGGCCAACCACGGTCAACCATGGCCCACCAGAGCACACCACGGCCCACCTCGGCCCGTCCCAGTCCACCACAGCCCACCACAGCCCGTCCCAGCCCACCACGGCTTGTCCCAGCCCACCACGGCCCACCCCAGCCCACCACAGCCCGTTCCAGCCCACCACTGCCCGTACCAGCCCACCACTGCCTGTCCCAGCCCGTCCCAAGCCACCACAGCCCGTCCCAGCCCACCACAGCCCACCAGAGCCCACCGCAGTCCATCCCAGCCCACCACGGCCCGTCCCAGCCCGTGCCAACCCGTCACAACACACCACAGCCCACCACAGCCCGTCCCTACCCACCACAGCGTGTCCCAACCCACCACAGCCCACCACAGCCCTTCAGAACCCACCACTAACCCACCAAAGCCCGTCCCCGCCCACCACAGCCCGTCCCAGCCCACCACAGCCCACCACGCCCCGTGCCAACCCACCAGAGCCCGTCCCAGCCCACCACAGCCTGTCACAGCCCGTCCCAGCCCACCAGAGGTCGTCCCAGCTCACCACAACCCACCACAGCCCTTCCCAGCCCGTCCCAGCCCACCACGGCCGCCGCAGACCATCAGAGCCCGTCCCAGCCCACCACAACTCGTTCTAGCTCACCACAACCCACCACAGCGCACCATAGCACACCACAGCCCACCACAGCGCACCAGAGCCTGTCCCAGCCCACCACAGCCCGTCCCAGCCCACCGCAGCCCGCCACGGCCCGTCCCAGCCCACCACAGCCCATTCCAGACCACCAGAGCCCTTCCCAGTTCACCACAGCATGTCCCAGCACACCACAGCCCACCACAGCCCGTCCAATTTCACCACAGCCCGTCTCAGCTCACCACAACCCACCACAGCCCGTCCCAGCACACCGCAGCCTATCCCAACCCGTCCCAGCCCACCACGACCCGTCCCAGCCCACCACGGCCCGTCCCAGCCCACCACGGCCCGTCCCAGCCCGTCCCAGCCCACGACAGCCCGTCCCAGCCCACGATAGTCCGTCCCAGCCCACCACAGACCACCACAGACCACCACAGCTCGTCCCAGCCCACCACAGCCCACAAGAGCTTGTCACAGACCACCACAGCACGTCCCAGCCCACCACAGCCCACTACGGCCCACCACAGCTCGTCCCAGCCCACCACGGCCCAGCACACCCCACCATGGTTCACCACAGCCCGTCCCAGCTCACCAAAGCCCATCCCATCACACCACAGCCCACCAGAGCCCGTCCCAGCCCACCACAGCCCGTCCCAGTCCACTACGGCCCGTCCCAGCCCACCACGGCCCGTCCCAGCCCACTACGGCCCGTCCCAGTCCATCAGGACCCATCCCAGCCCACCACGGCCCACCATAGCCCACCACGGGCCGTCCCAGCCCACCACAGCCCGTCCCCGCCCACCACAGCCCGTCCCAGCACACCACAGCCCGTCCCAGCACACCACAGCCCGTCCCCGCCCTCCCCAGGCCGTCCCAGCACACTACAACTCGTCCCAGCCCGTCCCAGCCCGTCCCAGCCCACGACAGCTCGTCCCAGCACACCACAGCATGTCCCATCCCACCACAGCCCACCACAGCCCGTCCCAGCCCACCACAGCCCGTCCCAGCCCACCACGGCCCATTGCAGCATATCACAGCTCGTTCCAGATCATCAGATCCCGTCCCAGCCCGTCCCAGCCCACCACAGCCCATCTCAAGCTCACAAGAACCCACCAAAGCCCACCACAGCCTGTCCAAGACGACCACGGCCCACCACAGCCCACCACGGCCCGTCCCAGCTCACCATGACCTGTCCCAGCCCACCACAGCCCACCCCTTCCCATCCCGGCCCACCACGGTTCACCACAGCCCGTCCCCGCCCACCACGGCCCACCACAGCCCGTCCCAGCCCACCACAGCCAGTCCCAGCCCACCACAGCCCTTCCGAGCACACCACAGCCCATCACAGACCACCACAGCCCGTCCCAGCCCACCACAGCCCGTCCCAGCCCGTCCCAGCCCACCACAACCCATCTCAAGCTCACAAGAACCCACCAAAGCCCACCACAGCCTGTCCCAGACCACCACGGCCCACCACAGCCCACCACGGCCCGTCCCAGCCAACCACGGCCCACCACAGCCTACCACAGTTCACCACGGGCCGTCTCAGCCCACCATGACCTGTCCCAGCCCACCACGGCCCAACACAGACCATCCCTTCCCATACCGGCCCAAAACCGCCCACGACGGCCCACCACAGCCCACCACGGCCCGTCCCAGCCCACCACGCCCCACCACAGCCCACCACAGCCCACCACAGCCTGTCCCAGCCCACCACAGCCCGTCCCCGCCCACCACAGCCCATCCCAGCCCGTCCCCCAACACCACAGCCCGTCCCAGCACACCACAGCCCGTCCCAGCACACCACAGCCCGTCCCAGCACACCACAGCCCGTCCCAGCACACCACAGCCCGTCCCAGCACACCACAGCCCGTCCCAGCACACCACAGCCCACCACGCCCTGTCCCAACCCACCAGAGCCTTTCCCAGCTCACCACAGCCCACCACAGCCCGTCCCAGACCACCACAGCCCGTCCCAGCCTATCCCAGCCAACCACAGCCCGTCCCGTCCCAGCCCACCACAACCCGTCCCATCCCTTCCCAGCACAGCCCGTCACAGCCTGTCCCGTCCCGTCCCAGCCCGTCCCATCCCATCCCGTCCCAGCCCACCACAGCCCGTCCCAGCCCACCACAGCCCGTCCCAGGACACCACAGCCCGTCCCAGCCCACCACGGCCCGTCCCAGCCCACCACGGCCCGTCCCAGCCCACCAGAGCCCGTCCCAGCCCACCAGAGCCCGTCCCAGCCCACCAGAGCCCGTCTCAAGCTCACCAGAACCCACCACAGCCCGCCCCAGCCTGTCGCAGACCACCACGGCCCACCACGGCCCATCCCAGCCCACCACGGCCCACCACAGCCCACCACAGTTCACCACGGGCCATCTCAGACCACCATGACCTGTCCCAGCCCACCACAGCCCATCCCTTCCCATACCGGCTCAAAACAGCCCACCACGGCCCATCCCAGCCCACCACGGCCCACCACAGCCCACCACAGTTCACCACGGGCCATCTCAGACCACCATGACCTGTCCCAGCCCACCACGGCCCACCACAGCCCATCCCTTCCCATACCGGCTCAAAACGGCCCACCACGGCCCACCACAGCCCACCACGGTTCACCACGGACCGTCCCAGCCCACCACGCCCCACCACAGACCATCCCAGTCCACCACACACCGTCCCAGCATGTCCCAGCCTGTCCCAACCCACCACAGCCTGTTCCAGACCACCACAGCCCGTCCCAGCCCACCACAGCCCGTCCCTAGCCCACCACAGCCCGTCCCAGCCCACCACAGCCCGTCCCCGCCCACCACAGCCCACCACAGACCAGCATAGCCCGTCTCAGCCCGTCGCAGCCTGCCGCAGCCCGTCCCAGCCCACCACAGCCCGTCCCAGCCCACCACAGCCCGTCCCCGCCCACCACAGCCCACCACAGACCAGCATAGCCCGTCTCAGCCCGTCGCAGCCTGCCGCAGCCCGTCCCAGCCCACCACAGCCCGTCCCAGCCCACCACAGACCATTCCAGACCACCACATCCCGTCCTAGCCCACCACAGCCCGTCCCCGCCCACCACGGCCCGTCCCAGCCCATCACAGCCCGTCCCAGCTCGTTCCAGACAACCAGAACTCGTCTCAGCCCGTCCCAGCCCACCACAGCCCGTCTCAAGCTCAGCAGAACCCACCACAGCCCACCATGGCCCGTCCCAGACCACCACAGCCCACCACAGCCCGTCCCAGCACACCACAGCCCGTCCGAGCACACCACAGCACGTCCCAGCCCGTCCCAGCCCACCACAGCCCGTCCCAGCCCGTCCCAGCCCGTCCCCGCCCATCCCAGCCCGTCCCAGCCCACCACAGCCCGTCCCAGCCCACCACAGCCCGTGCCAGCCCACCACAGCCCATCCCAGCCCACCACAGCCCATCCCAGCCTGTTCCAGACCACCAGAGCCCATCCCAGCCCGTCCCAGCCCACCACAGCCCGTCTCAAGCTCACCAGAACCCACCACAGCCCACCACAGCCTGTCCCAGACCACCACGGCCCACCACAGCCCACCATGGCCCGTCCCAGCTTACCACGGCCGACCACAGCGAACCACGGCCCACCAAAGCTCACCACAGCCCGTCCCAGCACACCACAGCCCGTCCCAGCCCACCACAGCCCGTCCCCGCCCGTCCCTGTCGACCACAGCCCGTCCCAGTCCACCACAGCCCATCCCAGCTTGCCACAGCCCACCACAGCCCGTCACAGCCCACCACAGCCCGCCCCCGCCCACCACAGCCCGTCCCAGCCCACCACAGCCCGTCCCAACCCACCACAGCCCGTCCCAGCCCACCACAGCCCGTCCCAGCCCACCACAGCCCACCAGAGCCCGTCCCAGCCCACCAGAGCCCGTCCCAGCCCACCAGAGCCCATTGCAGCCCATCACAGCTCGTTCCAGACCACCAGAGCCCGTCCCAGCCCGTCCCAGCCCACCACAGCCCATCTCAAGCTCACAAGAACCCACCAAAGCCCACCACAGCCTGTCCCAGCCCACCACGGCCCACCACAGCCCACCACGGCCTGTCCCAGCCCACCACGGCCCACCACAGCCCACCACAGCCCACCACGGCCCACCACAGCCCACCACGGCCCACCACAGCCCACCATGACCTGTCCCAGCCCACCACGGCCCAACATAGACCATCCCTTCCCATACCGGCCCACCACAGCCCACCACAGTTCACCACGGCCTGTCCCAGCCAACCACGCCCCACCACAGCCCGTTCCAGCTCACCACAGCCCGTTCCAGCCCACCACAGCCCGTTCCAGCCCACCACAGCCCGTCCCAGCCCACCACAGCCCGTCCCAGCCCACCACAGCCCGTCCCAGTCCATCCCAGCACGTCCCAGCCCACCACGGCCAACCACAGCCCGTCCCAGCCCGTCCGAGCACACCACAGCCTGTCCCAGACCACCAGAGCTCGTCCCAGCCTGTCCCAGCCCACCATAGCCCGTCTCAAGCTCACCAGAACCCACCACAGCCCACCATAGCCCGTACCAGACCACCACGGCCCACCACAGATAACCACGGCCCGTCCCAGCCCACCACGGCCCACCACAGCGAACCACGGCCCACCACAGCCCACCACAGCCCGTCCCAGCCCACCACGGACCGTCCCAGCCGTCCCAGCAAATCCCAGCCCACCACAGCCCATCTCAGCTCACTACAGCGCGTCCCAGTCCACCACACCCACCACAGCCCGTCCCAGCCAATTCCAGCCCACCACAGCCTGTCACAGCTCACCACAACCCACCACAGCCAACCGCAGCCGGTCCCAGCCCACCACAGCCCACCGCAGCCCGTCCCAGCCCACCACAGCCCACCGCAGCCCGTCCCAGCCCACCACAGCCCACCGCAGCCCGTCCCACCACACCAGAGTCCATCCCAGCCCACAACGGCCCGTCACAGCTTACCACGGCCCACCACGGCTTTCCACGGCCCATCCCAGCCCACCACGGCCCTTCCCAGCCCGCCACGGCCCGTCCCAGCCCGCCACGGCCCGTCCCAGACCACCATGTCCCGTCCCAGCTCGCCACAGCCCGTCCCAGCCCGCCACAGACCACCACAGTTCGTCCCGGCCCACCACAGTTCGTCCCGGCCCACCACGGCCCGTCCCGGCCCACCACGGCCCATAACAACCCACCACGGCCCGTCCCGGCCTACTACGGCTCGTCCCAGCCCGCCACGGCCCGTCCCAGCCCGTCCCAGCCCACCACAGCCCACCAAAGCCAGTCCCAGCCCGTCCCAACCGGCCCCAGCCCACCACGGCCCGTCCCAGCCCACCACGACCCGTCCCAGCCCAACACAGCCCACCACAGCCGGTTACAGCTTATCACAGCCCGTCCCAGCCCAACACAGCCCACCACAGCCGGTTACAGCTTATCACAGCCCGTCCCAGCCCAACACAGGCCGTCTCTGCTCACCACCAGAGCCCGTCCCAGCCCACCACGGCCCGTCCCAGCCCACCATGGCCCGTCCCAGCCCACAACGGCTCTCCACAGCTCACCACGGCTCTCCACAGCTCACCACGGCCCGTCCCCGCCCACCACAGCCTGTCCCCGCCCACCACAGCCCGTCCCCGCCCACCACAGGCCACTACAGCACACCACAGCCTACCGCAGACCACCACAGCCCGTCCCACCCCGTCACAGCTCGTACCAGCCCGACACAGCCCACCACAGCCCGTCTCAGCTCACCACAGCCTGTCCCAGCCCACCACGGCCCACCACAGCCCGTCCCAGCCAAACACAGTCTGTCCCAGCCCGTCCCAGCCCACCACACTCACCACAACTCGTCCCAGACCGTTCCAGCACGGCACAGCCCATTCCAGCCCACCGCATCCCGTCCCAGCCCACCACAGCCCACCGCAGCCGGTCCCAGCCCACCACAGCCCACCGCAGCCGGTCCCAGCCCACCACAGCCCGTCCCAGCCCACCACAGCCCATCCCAGCACACCACAGCACGTCCCAGCCCACCACAGCCCACCGCAGCCCATCCCAGCCCACCACAGCCCGTCCCAGCACACCACAGCACGTCCCAGCACACCACAGCCCACCAGGGCCTGTCCCATCCCAACACGGCCCACCGCAGCCCGTCTCAGTTCATCACAGTCCGTCCCAGCCAACCACAGCCCGTACCAGCCCACCACAACCAACCACGGCCCGTCCCTGCCCACCACAGTCCGTCCCTGTCCCACCACAGCCCACCACGGCCCGTCCCAGCCCATCACGGCACACCACAGCCCACCACGGCCCGTCCCAGCCCACCACGGCCCGTCCCAGCCCACCACGGCCCGTCCCAGCCCACCACGGTACACCACAGCCCACCACGGCACACCACAGCCCACCACGGCACACCACAGCCCACCACGGCACACCACAGCCCACCACGGCACACCACAGCCCACCACGGCACACCACAGCCCATCACGGCACACCACAGCCCACCACGGCCCGTCCCAGCCCACCACATCAAGTACCGGCCCGTCCCAGCCCACCCCGGCCCGTCCCAGCCCACCACGGCCCGTCCCAGCCCACCACAGCACACCACAGCCGGTTACAGCCTGTCCCAGCCCGTCCCGGCCCACCGCGGCCCGTCCCGGCTCCCCTGTGTTAGGAACAGTATCTCACCTTCTTGATTTTGGCACCTCCTTTCGCTATGATGTTCTTGTGGAACTGTTTGCAGATGGGGACAGAAATAGAAAAGCTGTTTTCAACCTAAGGGAGAAAGGAAGGGAGACATGAAGTTTACACTGTCGTGGCAAGGGAGGCCCGACTTCAGGAGCTCTGATAAACGAGCTTTTGAAAACAGGCTTAGACCCAAGGAAGTTCTCTATACGAGGGACTTTTGTAAGACTAAACAAAGGCAAGGACGTTCCCCTATAGCCTTCCCATAACAGGTACTATCCCCCTGCCTCCATTCAGCCAAAACAGAGCTGACAGCTCCCTCCTCTTGAGGTGTTTTAGCTCTACCCAAGCCAGTAGAGCTCTGCTTTGCCCCAGGGTTATCCAGGCACGTAGGAGGGAAGAGCAGGCAGAAGACCTCCTTACCAGGTCTGCCACCATCTTTTGCATGTACTCGGTGCACTTCTCCACCTCGTTTTTGGGACCTCGGGGTTGGACGATGTCACTCTTGTGTGCAGGGTCTGGGAAGCTGATGATAACCTGCAGGAGCGGTCATTTCTAGTTAGCTCAAGCAAAAGCAAGAACCCTTGTGTCAGACACATGCAAAGGTTGGGGGGATCCTACTCATGCCCTTTTCCCATTCAGAAACGGGGAACCGTGTTAGCGGCCTCTGGCTAAAAGAACTATCTTCTCAGACACTTGCGCTACAGAGCCACTAAAGTTACGACTTCTGTGACGACAGGCCTACTACCCATGTAGGAAATATCCCCTCTGGATTCCTCCTCTCCTACAAAGCCTTACCTCTGGGAATTGCTCCCGGATTTCCCAGACCCGCTCAGCCTTCTGCCCAATGATGGTCCGGTGGAATTTCTGCTCAACGATTAGGTCCGCAGCGTGTTCATTTTCCTGATGGGAACAGAGGGCACACTGAGTGTTCAGCCGGAGAGCCATCTACTTTGACTTAGCGGTTTGCTGCCCGACGGTTTACTTGCCAGCACTGTCCCTCTTTTCTCCAGACAAAATTCACTCTGCGTTGACAGAGAAAGGCTACCCGAGGGAACAGGGGAAGACATTTGTGAAGAGGAACTTGCACTTGTCATGAGATCCAAGTGCTCGGTGGGCAAGGGGCACACACTCGCACCAGAAGGTTACAAGGGAACACGAGAGCCCAAACCCTGCAGTCTCCCAAACATCACGTCCTACCCACTCACCATACGGGAAGCGAGTTCCAGCAGCTCTTTCTTGGCCTGTGGGACCCCCTGTGGGTCTCCTTCCATTCTGATCGGGTTGCTCTTCTCGTTGTCCGGGGGAATGCGCACAGACACCTTGTACAGATCCTTCATCCTGTTCACTTCGAGGCAAGGACTGTGGTGACGCCGTCTGCTAGGCAAAGACCTGGAAGCAAGGCACCTTGATTATCACTGCTCAGAGGCTGTTGAAGAAGTAAAGCCGCCTCTGGGAAGGGCTCAGCGGGGTAGGGTTGAGACAGGGGAAATTGCCTCTTCCCCCTGGAGTTCAGCGAGAGCAGGCCTGTGCCACACGAGAGCCTGTCCAAGTAAATACCGTGGCATCTACAGAGCCCATTGTTCCCTTGTCAGAGCGAGGCGTGTTTCTTCCCCAAACAGTATCACATTTAGAGCAGAGGATAATCGTTCCTTTCTACCCCAAACTCTTGGCTGGGGACACGTTGCAGTGCTATCAAACTAGCAGACCGCAACAAGGCTTTACCGTTGACCATATTCTACTGCCGGTGCTGTAGCGCCTTCCTCCAGAGGCCAGACCACACTGCTCCTCCTCCAGCTGACACCCTCTCCCACAAGCCACAGGGCTATTTAACCCCTTAGCGGGAACCAGCTACACCTGCACGTCATCCATGTCAATCAACCCACTGCCTCTGAGGCAAGGCCACAGCTGCGTGTTATCAATGCTAATCAACCCACCGCCTTCATTCCTCTACAGGGAGAAGCTCACCAAGCACATTTCCACCACCCACAACTGGCTGCTAAAATGTCATTCGCACAGAGAAGTAATTCCACTACTGTTCAGGCTCCCAAGGTACTTTCACACGTTAAAGCCATCGCAAGGCCTCACGGCCCATTTCTCTCCTTGTACCACCACCACTCCAGGAAAGCAGAGGAAACGTGATGGAGACAGCACACTGGGTGAGCTACAGAGCCCCTGATACCATCTACTAAACACGAAGAGTGTGAGCATGGGAAGGACTAGAAAGGCACTCCACTTACCGTTTAGCTGCGTTCTTGCCAATGAGGTGTCGGTGGAATTGGTGGTCAGCCTTGATTATTGCGTAATCCATCCCGTGGATCTAAAAAGAATTATATTTTTATATCTATATCTATATATGTATGTATGTCCACTATTATATATTATATTATATAGGGCCAGGTAGGACAGGCCACCGCTTCTGTCTCGTGCCCTAAGTAACTGCCTACTGCCAGTATTGGCACTGACTCACCAGCGGTCAGCTACAAGCACTTCTGCTCTTAAGCAGAGCACAAGCATTCCTCTGCTTTGAGAAGAGAGCATTGTGCTCATGAAACATTGAAAAGACTCACTTCTATGCCTCTCCAGCTATAACCAAGAGAATCCTTCCTTCTCCGCACCAAAAAAATTAATGCTGACTTTTCAAGGATGCTATGGATGACCAAGGGGTGTCATCCACCTGCCACACAATTTGTCTCCTGCAAGTTCGATTAAGCATGCCAAGACATCCTATGGATGTGACAAACACCTCATCACCTCTGCTCTGTTGCCCCTTCTTCCCCCAGTTTCTTACTGGAACTAGTAACTGCAGCTCACCAGTTCCTTGAGCACGGCTTCAATCTGTTCCTGAGCCACATGCACATCTTCTGTAGGTCCTTCCAAAGTGATGTTATCCTCTCCTCCAGTGAATTTGATGTGAACCTTGAGGTGAAGGACAATGAATCTCTTCAGAATTTGCCAAGATCCAAGCCAGGCCAATGCTTTTGGTCAGGCCTACACCATCGATCCCTGCCACTGAGAGATGTGCTCCTTCCCAAAAAGCCCAGACCAAATCCCCACAATTTTACAAGTCAGAAACTTAACAATTTCGGCCATATGGCAGTGCCTAGAGCCCAAGGCTCTGGTGCCGTCCCGGTTTCTGCAAGGGCTTTGGAGAAGTTTACTCATTTAGCCTTTATCTAGATACCGTCTAACTCCCCAGGGAGAAGCCTTGCTGCACTCGCCATTTCCAGGTATCCTACTACATCAGTTCTCAAAACAGCACCACATAAAGCTTCCTTGGAAGGGCTCAACCCATGACAATAACATAGGAGGAGCAGTGTTTGCAGCAGTAAAAGAGAGGGTTCCCTTGAACAGCAAAGATCTGTGTCATTTCCCCCTGGTTTTACCCACGCTAGAATACACCTCTCTCTTTCGTGACGAGTGATCTGGACTAAACCTTTTTCTACGCCGGGGGTGCTAAGCTAACCAGCTCACCCATACCTTTGGCATCTGCTGAGTTATTTTGGCCAGGTTCTGTCCTTTCTTTCTAATAATGAAACGATGAAGCCAAGAGGGGGCAGAGACCGAGGAGACGGTAAAACTGTTGGCCTGAGAGACAGAAAAACAGAGAAGCTGTTTGATGGACAAACCACAGCCCACCACAGCAAGTCCCAGCCCACCACAGCCCGTCCCAGCCACCCACAGCCCGTCCCAGCCCGTCCCCAGCTCACCACAGTCCAGCCCAGCCCACCACAGCCCGTCCAGGACCACCACAGTCCGTTCCAGCCCACCACAGCCCGTCCCAGCCCAACACAGCCCGTCCCAGACCACCACAGCCCGTCCCAGCCCACCACAGCCCGTCTCAGCCCACCACAGCCCGTCCCAGCCTGTCCCAGCCCGTCCCAGCCCACCAGAGCCCGTCGCAGCCCACCACAGCCCGTCACAGCTCTCCACAACCCACCACAGCCCGTCCCAGCCCGTCCTCGCCCACCACAGCCCGTCCCAGCCCACCACAGCCCACGAAAGCCCACCACGGCCCACCACAGTTCACCACAGCCCGTCCCAGCCCACCACAGCCCTCCAGAGCCCGTCTCAGCTCACCACAGCCTGTCCCAGCCCACCACAGCCCACCGCAGCCCATCCCAGCCCACCACGGCCCGTCCCAGCCCGTGCCAACCCGTCACAACACACCACAGCCCGTCCCTATCCACCACAGCGTGTCCCAACCCACCACAGCCCACCACAGCCCTTCAGAACCCACCACAGCACGTCCCAGGCCACCACAGACCACCACAGCCCACCACAGCCCACCACAGCCCGTGCCAGCCCACCACAGCCCACCACAGCTTGTCCCAGACCACCACAGCTCTTCCCAGCCCACCATAACAACCACAGCCTATCCCAGCCAATCCCAGCCCACCACAGCCCGTCCCATCACACCACAGCCCACCACAGCCCGTCCCAGCCAACCATGGCCCGTCCCAGCCCACCACAGCCCGTCCCAGCCCACCACGGCCCACCACGGCCCATCCGGGCCCAACACAGCCCACCAAGGCGCACCACAGCCCATCCCAGCCCATTACAGCCTGTCCCAGACCACCACATCCCATCTCAGCCCACCTCAGCCCGTCCCAGCCCACCACAACCGACCACAGCCCACCACAGCCCACCACGGCCGACCACAGCCCACCACGGCAGACCACAGCCCACCACGGCCCATCCAAGCCCACCACGGTCCACCACGGCACGTCCCAGCCCACCACAGAGCACCACAGCCCGTCCCAGCCCGTCCCAGCCCACCACAGTATGTCCCAGACCACCAGAGCCCGTCCCAACCCACCACAGCCCGTTTAGCCCACCACAGCCTGTCCCAGCCTGTCCCAGCTCGTCCAAGCCTGTCCCAGAACCCATCGCAGCCCACCACAGCCCGTCACAGCCCGTCCCAGCTCTCCACAACCCACCGCAGCCCGTCCCAGCCCACCACAGCCCGTCCCAGCCCACCACGGCCCACAAAAGCCCACCACAGCCCACCACGGCCCGTCCTAGCCCACCACAGACATCCAGAGCCCGTCTCAGCTCACCACAGCCTATCCCAGCCCACCACGGCCCAGCACATCACACCACGGCCCACCGCAGCCTATCCCAACCCGTCCCAGCCCAATACGGCCCGTCCCAGCCCACCACAGCCCGTCCCAGCCCACCACGGCCCGTCCCAGCCCGTCCCAGCCCACGACAGCCCGTCCCAGCCCACCAGAGCCCACCAGAGCCCACCACAGCCCGTCCCAGCCCACCACAGCCCACTACGGCCCACCACAGCCCGTCCCAGCCCACCACAGCCCGTCCCAGCCCACCACAGCTTGTCCCAGCCCACCACAGCCCGTCCCAGCCCACCACAGCCCGTCCCAGCTCGTCCCAGCCCACCACAGCCTCTCACAGCACACCACAGCCCGTAACAGCCCACCACAGCAAGTACCAGCCCGTCCCAGCCCACCACGGCCCGTCTCAGCCCACCACGGCCCGTCTCAGCCCACCACGGCCCGTCTCAGCTCACCACAACCTGTCCCAGACGACCACAGCTCGTCCCAGCCCACCACAGCCCACCACAGCCCGTCCCAGCCCACCACGGCCCGTCCCAGCCCACCAGAGCCCGTCCCAGCCTGTTTCAGCCCAGCACGGCTAACCACGGCCTGTCCCGGCCCACCACGGCCAACCACGGTCCACCATGGCCCACCAGAGCACACCACGGCCCACCACAGCCCGTCCCAGTCCACCACAGCCCACCACAGCCTGTCCCAGCCCACCACGGCCCGTCCCAGCCCACCACGGCCCACCCCAGCCCACCACGGCCCGTCCCAGCCCACCACGGCCCGCCATGGCCCACCACAGCTCGTCCCAGATAAACAAGGCGCACCACAGCCCACCACGGCCCGTCCCGGCCCACCACAGCCTGTCCCAGCACACCACAGCCCACCACAGCCCATCACAGCCCACCACAGCCCGTCCCAGCTTACCACAGCCCACCACAGACCGTCCCAGCCCACCACAGACCGCTCCAGCCCCTCCCAGCCCGTCTCAGCCCACCACAGCCTGTCCCAGCTCGTCCAAGCCTGTCCCAGACCCCCAGAGCCCGTCGCAGCCCACCACAGCCCGTCACAGCCCGTCCCAGCTCTCCACAACCCACCGCAGCCCGTCCCAGCCCACCACAGCCCGTCCCAGCCCACCACGGCCCACGAAAGCCCACCACAGCCCACCACGGCCCACCACAGCCCGTCCCAGCCCACCACAAGCCGTCCTAGCCCACCACAGACCTCCAGAGCCCGTCTCAGCTCACCACAGCCTATCCCAGCCCACCACGGCCCACCACAGCACACCACGGCCCACCGCAGCCTATCCCAACCCGTCCCAGCCCACCACGGCCCGTCCCAGCCCACCACGGCCCGTCCCAGCCCACCACAGCCCACTACGGCCCACCACAGCCCGTCCCAGCCCACCACAGCCCGTCCCAGCCCACCACAGCCCGTCCCAGACCACCACAGCCTCTCACAGCACATCACAGCCCGTAACAGCCCACCACAGCAAGTACCAGCCCGTCCCAGCCCACCACAGCCCGTCTCAGCCCACAACGGCCCGTCTCAGCTCACCACAACCCGTCCCAGACGACCACAGCCCGTCCCAGCCCACCACAGCCCACCACAGCCCGTCCCAGCCCACCACTGCCCGTCCCAGCCCACCACTGCCCGTCCCAGCCCACCACAGCCCGTCCCAGCCCACCACAGCCCATCCCAGTCCACCACAGCCCGTCTCAGCTCACCACAACCCGTCCCAGACGACCACAGCCCGTCCCAGCCCACCACAGCCCACCACAGCCCGTCCCAGCCCACCACTGCCCGTCCCAGCCCACCACAGCCCGTCCCAGCCCACCAGAGCCCGTCACAGCCTGTTTCAGCCCACCACGGCTAACCACGGCCTGTCCCGGCCCACCACGGCCAACAACGGTCCATCATGGCCCACCAGAGCACACCACGGCCCACCACGGCCCTTCCCAGTCCACCACAGCCCACCACGGCCCACCACAGCCCACCACGGCCCGTCCCAGCCCACCACGGCCCACCCCAGCCCACCACGGCCCGTCCCAGCCCACCACGGCCCGTCCCAGCCCACCACGGCCCATCACAGCCCACCACAGTTCACCACAGCCCGTCCTAGCCCAGCACGGCCCGTCCCAGCCCACCATGGACCACCACGGCCCATCTCAGCCCACCACAGCCTGTCCAAGCCCAGCACAGCCCTCCACAACCCTCCACAGCCCGTCCCAACCCTCCACAGCTCATCCCAGCCTACCACAGCCCGTCGTAGCCCAACACAGCTTATCCCAGCCCACCGCAGCCCGTCCCAGCCCAATGCAGCCCGTCCTAGCCCACCGAAACCCGTCCCAGCCCATCGCAACCCGTCCCAGCCCACCACAGCCAACCACAGGTCACCACAGCCCACCACCGGTCACCACAGCCCACCACCGGTCACCACAGCCCACCACAGGTCACCACAGCCTGTTACAGCCCACCACGGCAAACCACGGCCCGTCCCAGCCCACCACGGCCCGCCATGGCCCACCACAGCTCATCCCAGATAAACAAGGCGCACCACAGCTCACCACGGCCCGTCCCGGCCCACCACAGCCCGTCCCAGCTTACCACAGCCCACCACAGACCGTCCCAGCCCACCACAGCCCGTCCCTGCTTACCTCAGCCCACCACAGACCGTCCCAGCCCACCACAGACCGTCCCAGCCCACCACAGCCCGTCCCAGCCCACCACTGCCCGTCCCAGCCCACCACTGCCCGTCACAGCCCGTCCCAGCCCGTCCCAACCCTCCAAAGCCCGTCCCAGCACACCACAGCCCACCACAGCCTATCCCAGCCCACCACAGCCCGTCCCATCTTACCACAGCCCACACCAGACCGTCCCAGCCCACCACAGACCGTCCCAGCCCACCACAGCCCGTCCCAGCCCACCACAGCTCGTTCCAGCCCACCACTGCCCGTACCAGCCCACCACTGCCCGTCCCAGCCCGTCCCAAGCCACCACAGCCCGTCCCAGCCCACCACAGCCCACCACAGCCCACCGCAGCCCATCCCAGCCCACCACGGCCCGTCCCAGCCCGTGCCAACCCGTCACAACACACCACAGCCCACCACAGCCCGTCCCTACCCACCACAGCGTGTCCCAACCCACCACAGCCCACCACAGCCCTTCAGAACCCACCACTAACCCACCAAAGCCCGTCCCCGCCCACCACAGCCCGTCCCAGCCCACCACAGCCCACCACGCCCCGTGCCAACCCACCAGAGCCCGTCCCAGCCCACCACAGCCCGTCACAGCCCGTCCCAGCCCACCAGAGGTCGTCCCAGCTCACCACAACCCACCACAGCCCGTCACAGCCCGTCCCAGCCCACCACAGCCCGTCCCAGCCCACCACGGCCGCCGCAGACCATCAGAGCCCGTCCCAGCCCACCACAATCCCGTCCCAGCCCACTATAGCCCGTCCCAGCCCACCACAACCCGTTCTAGCTCACCACAACCCACCACAGCGCACCATAGCCCACCACAGCCCACCACAGCGCACCAGAGTCTGTCCCGGCCCACCAGAGCCTGTCCCAGCCCACCACAGCCCGTCCCAGCCCACCGCAGCCCGCCACGGCCCGTCCCAGCCCACCACAGCCCATTCCAGAACACCAGAGCCCTTCCCAGTTCACCACAGCATGTCCCAGCACACCACAGCCCACCACAGCCCGTCCAATTTCACCACAGCCCGTCTCAGCACACCACAACCCACCACAGCCCGTCCCAGCACACCGCAGCCTATCCCAACCCGTCCCAGCCCACCACGACCCGTCCCAGCCCACCACGGCCCGTCCCAGCCCGTCCCAGCCCACGACAGCCCGTCCCAGCCCACGATAGTCCGTCCCAGCCCACCAGAGCCCACCAGAGCCCACCACAGCTCGTCCCAGCCCACCACAGCCCACAAGAGCTTGTCACAGACCACCACAGCCCGTCCCAGCCCACCACAGCCCACTACGGCCCACCACAGCCCGTCCCAGCCCACCACAGCCCGTCCCAGCCCACCACAGCCCGTAACAGCCCACCACAGCAAGTACCAGCCCGTCCCAGCCCACCACGGCCTGTCTCAGCCCACCACGGCCCGTCTCAGCCAACCACGGCCCGTCTCAGCTCACCACAACCCGTCCCAGCCCACCACAGCCCACCACGGCCCGTCCCAGGCCACCACAGCCCGTCCCAGCCCACGACAGCCCGTCCCAGCCCACGACAGCCCGTCCCAGCCCACCAGAGCCCACCAGAGCCCACCACAGCTCGTCCCAGCCCACCACAGCCCACAAGAGCTTGTCACAGACCACCACAGCCCGTCCCAGCCCACCACAGCCCACTACGGCCCACCACAGCCCGTCCCAGCCCACCACAGCCCGTCCCAGCTCGTCCCAGACCACCACAGCCTCTCACAGCACATCACAGCCCGTAACAGCCCACCACAGCAAGTACCAGCCCGTCCCAGCCCACCACGGCCCGTCTCAGCCCACCACGGCCCGTCTCAGCTCACCACAACCCGTCCCAGACGACCACAGCCCGTCCCAGCCCACCACAGCCCACCACAGCCTGTCCCAGCCCACCACGGCCCGTCCCAGCCCACCACAGCCCGTCCCAGCCCACCAGAGCCCGTCCCAGCCTGTTTCAGCCCACCACAGCTAACCACGGCCTGTCCCGGCCCACCACGGCCAACCACGGTCCACCATGGCCCACCAGAGCACACCACGGCCCACCACGGCCCTTCCCAGTCCACCACAGCCCACCACAGCCTGTCCAAGCCCACCACGGCCCGTCCCAGCCCACCACGGCCCACGCCAGCCCACCACGGCCCGTCCCAGCCCACCACGGCCCGTCCCAGCCCACCACGGCCCATCACAGCCCACCACAGTTCACCACAGCCCGTCCTAGCCCAGCACGGCTCGTCCCAGCCCACCACGGACCACCACGGCCCATCTCAGCCCACCACAGCCTGTCCAAGCTCAGCACAGCCCTCCACAACCCTCCACAGCCCGTCCCAACCCTCCACAGCTCATCCCAGCCTACCATAGCCCGTCGCAGCCCAACACAGCTTATCCCAGCCCACCGCAGCCCGTCCCAGCCCACCGCAGCCCGTCCTAGCCCACCGAAACCCGTCCCAGCCCACCGAAACCCGTCCCAGCCCACCACAGCCCACCACAGGTCACCACAGCCCACCACCGGTCGCCACAGCCCACCACCGGTCACCACAGCCTGTTTCAGCCCACCACGGCAAACCACGGCCCGTCCCAGCCCACCACTGCCCGTCCCAGCCCGTCCCAGCCCGTCCCAACCCTCCAAAGCCCGTCCCAGCACACCACAGCCTACCACAGCCCATCACAGCCCACCACAGCCCGTTCCAGCTTACCACAGCCCACACCAGACCGTCCCAGCCCACCACAGACCGTCCCAGCCCACCACAGCCCGTCCCAGCCCACCACAGCCCGTTCCAGCCCACCACTGCCCGTCCCAGCCCACCACTGCCCGTCCCAGCCCGTCCCAACCCACCACAGCCCGTCCCAGCCCACCACAGCCCACCACAGCCCACCGCAGCCCATCCCAGCCCACCACGGACCGTTCCAGCCCGTGCCAACCCGTCACAACACGCCACAGCCCGTCCCAGCCCACCACAGCCCACCACAGCCCATCCCAACCCACCACAGCCCGTCCCTACCCACCACAGCGTGTCCCAACCCACCACAGCCCACCACAGCCCTTCAGAACCCACCACAGCCCACCACAGCCCGTCCCAGCCCACCACAGCACGTCCCAGGCCACCACAGACCACCACAGCCCACCACAGCCCATGAAGCCCACCACAGCCCGCCTCAGCCCACTACAGCCCGTCCCAGCCCACCACAGCCCGTCCCAGCCCACCATAACCAACCACAGCCTATCCCAGCCGATCCCAGCCCACCACAGCCCGTCCCATCACACCACAGCCCACCACAGCCCGTCCCAGCCAACCACGGCCCGTCCCAGCCCACCACAGCCCGTCCCAGCCCACCACGGCCCACCACAGCCCACCACGGCCCATCCGGGCCCAACACAGCCCACCAAGGCGCACCACAGCCCATCCCAGCCCATTACAGCCTGTCCCAGACCACCACATCCCATCTCAGCCCACCACAGCCCGTCCCAGCCCACCACAACCGACCACAGCCCACCACAGCCCACCACGGCCGACCACAGCCCACCACGGCAGACCACAGCCCACCACGGCCCATCCAAGCCCACCACGGCCCATCCAAGCCCACCACGGTCCACCACGGCACGTCCCAGCCCACCACAGAGCACCACAGCCCGTCCCAGCCCGTCCCAGCCCACCACAGTATGTCCCAGCCCACCAGAGCCCGTCCCAGCCCACCAGAGCCCGTCCCAGCCCACCACAGCCCACCACGCCGCGTGCCAACCCACCAGAGCCCGTCCCAGCCCACCACAGCCCACCACAGCCCGTCCCAGACCACAAGAGGTCGTCCCAGCCCACACCTAACCCACCAAAGCCCGTCCCCGCCCACCACAGCCTGTCCCAGCCCACCACAGCCCACCGCAGTCCATCCCAGCCCACCACGGCCCGTCCCAGCCCGTGCCAACCCGTCACAACACACCACAGCCCACCACAGCCCGTCCCTACCCACCACAGCGTGTCCCAACCCACCACAGCCCACCACAGCCCTTCAGAACCCACCACTAACCCACCAAAGCCCGTCCCCGCCCACCACAGCCCGTCCCAGCCCACCACAGCCCACCACGCCCCGTGCCAACCCACCAGAGCCCGTCCCAGCCCACCACAGCCCGTCACAGCCCGTCCCAGCCCACCAGAGGTCGTCCCAGCTCACCACAACCCACCACAGCCCTTCCCAGCCCGTCCCAGCCCACCACAGCCCGTCCCAGCCCACCACGGCCGCCGCAGACCATCAGAGCCCGTCCCAGCTCACCACAATCCCGTCCCAGCCCACTATAGCCCGTCCCAGCCCACCACAACCCGTTCTAGCTCACCACAACCCACCACAGCGCACCATAGCACACCACAGCCCACCAAAGCGCACCAGAGCCTGTCCCAGCCCACCACAGCCCGTCCCAGCCCACCGCAGCCCGCCATGGCCCGTCCCAGCCCACCACAGCCCATTCCAGACCACCAGAGCCCTTCCCAGTTCACCACAGCATGTCCCAGCACACCACAGCCCACCACAGCCCGTCCAATTTCACCACAGCCCGTCTCAGCTCACCACACCCACCACAGCCCGTCCCACCACACCGCAGCCTATCCCAACTCGTCCCAGCACACCACGGCCCGTCCCAGCCCACCACGGCCCGTCCCAGCCCACCACAGCCCGTCCCAGCCCGTCCCAGCCCACGACAGCCCGTCCCAGCCCACGACAGTCCGTACCAGCCCACCAGAGCCCACCAGAGCCCACCACAGCTCGTCCCAGCCCACCACAGCCCACAAGAGCTTGTCACAGACCACCACAGCCCGTCCCAGCCCACCACAGCCCACTACGGCCCACCACAGCCCGTCCCAGCCCACCACAGCCCGTCCCAGCCCACCACAGCCCGTAACAGCCCACCACAGCCCGTAACAGCCCACCACAGCAAGTACCAGCCCGTCCCAGCCCACCACGGCCCGTCTCAGCCCACCACGGCCCGTCTCAGCCCACCACGGCCCGTCTCAGCTCACCACGACCCGTCCCAGACGACCACAGCCCGTCCCAGCCCACCACAGCCCACCACAGCCCGTCCCAGCCCACCACGGCCCGTCCCAGCCCACCACAGCCCGTCCCAGCCCACCAGAGCCCGTCCCAGCCTGTTTCAGCCCACCACGGCTAACCACGGCCTGTGCCGGCCCACCACGGCCAACCACGGTCCACCATGGCCCACAAGAGCACACCACGGCCCACCACGGCCCTTCCCAGTCCACCACAGCCCACCACGGCCCGTCCCAGCCCACCACGGCCCGTCCCAGCCCACCACGGCCCGTCCCAGCCCACCACAGCCCATCACAGCCCACCACAGTTCACCACAGCCCGTCCCAGCCCACCACAGCACACTACGGCCCACCACAGCCCGTCCCAGCCCACCACAGCCCGTCCCAGCCCACCGCAGCCCGTCCCAGCCCACCACAGCTCGTCCCAGCCCACCACAGCCCGTCCCAGCTCGTCCCAGACCACCACAGCCTCTCACAGCACACCACAGCCCGTAACAGCCCACCACAGCAAGTACCAGCCCGTCTCAGCCCACCACGGCCCGTCTCAGCCCACCACGGCCCGTCTCAGCTCACCACAACCCGTCCCAGACGACCACAGCCCACCACAGCCCACCACAGCTTGTCCCAGACCACCACAGCTCTTCCCAGCCCACCATAACCAACCACAGCCTATCCCAGCCGATCCCAGCCCACCACAGCCCGTCCCATCACACCACAGCCCACCACAGCCCGTCCCAGCCCACCACGGCCCACCACAGCCCACCACGGCCCATCCGGGCCCAACACAGCCCACCAAGGCGCACCACAGCCCATCCCAGCCCACCACAGCCCGTCCCAGCCCACCACAACCGACCACAGCCCACCACAGCCCACCACGGCCGACCACAGCCCACCACGGCCGACCACAGCCCACCACGGCCCATCCAAGCCCACCACGGCCCATCCAAGCCCACCACGGCCCATCCAAGCCCACCACGGTCCACCACGGCACGTCCCAGCCCACCACAGAGCACCACAGCCCGTCCCAGCCCGTCCCAGCCCACCACAGTATGTCCCAGACCACCAGAGCCCGTCCCAGCCCACCACAGCCCGTCCCAGCCCACCACAGCCCACCACGCCCCGTGCCAACCCACCAGAGCCCGTCCCAGCTCACCACAGCCCACCACAGCCCGTCCCAGACCACAAGAGGTCGTCCCAGCCCACCACTAACCCACCAAAGCCCGTCCCCGCCCACCACAGCCCGTCCCAGCCAACCACAGCGCACCACAGCCTGCCCCAACCCACCTGAGCCCGTCCCAGCTTACCACAGCCCACCACAGCCCGTCACAGCCCGTCCCAGCCCACCAGAGGTCGTCCCAGCTCACCACAACCCACCACAGCCCTTCCCAGCCCGTCCCAGCCCACCACGGTTGCCGCAGACCATCAGAGCCCGTCCCAGCCCACCACAATCCCGTCCCAGCCCACTATAGCCCGTCCCAGCCCACCACAACCCGTTCTAGCTCACAACAACCCACCACAGCACACCATAGCCCACCACAGCCCACCACAGCGCACCAGAGTCTGTCCCGGCCCACCAGAGCCTGTCCCAGCCCACCGCAGCCCGCCACAGCCCGTCCCAGCCCACCACAGCCCATTCCAGACCACCAGAGCCCTTCCCAGTTCACCACAGCCCACCACAGCCCGTCCAATTTCACCACAGCCCGTCTCAGCTCACCACAACCCACCACAGCCCGTCCCAGCCCACCGCAGCCTATCCCAACCCGTCCCAGCCCACCACGGCCCGTCCCAGCCCGTCCCAGCCCACGACAGCCCGTCCCAGCCCACGACAGTCCGTCCCAGCCCACCAGAGCCCACCACAGCTCGTCCCAGCCCACCACAGCCCACAAGAGCTTGTCACAGACCACCACAGGCCGTCCCAGCCCACCACAGCCCACTACGGCCCACCACAGCCCGTCCCAGCCCACCACAGCCCGTCCCAGCCCACTACAGCCCGTCCCAGCCCACCACAGCCCGTCCCAGCTCGTCCCAGACCACCGCAGCCTCTCACAGCACACCACAGCCCGTAACAGCCCACCACAGCAAGTACCAGCCCGTCCCAGCCCACCACGGCCCGTCTAAGCTCACCACAACCCGTCCAAGACGACCACAGCCCGTCCAAGCCCACCACAGCCCACCACAGCCCGTCCCAGCCCACCACGGCCCGTCCCAGCCCACCACATCCCGTCCCAGCCCACCACAGCCCGTCCCAGCCCACCAGAGCCCGTCCCAGCCTGTTTCAGCCCACCACGGCTAACCACGGCCTGTCCCGGCCCACCACGGCCAACCACGGTCCACCATGGCCCACCAGAGCACACCACGGCCCACCACGGCCCTTCCCAGTCCACCACAGCCCACCACGGCCTGTCCCAGCCCACCACGGCCCGTCCCAGCCCACCACGGCCCACCCCAGCCCACCACGGCCCGTCCCAGCCCACCACGGCCCGTCCCAGCCCACCACGGCCCGTCCCAGCCCACCACAGTTCACCACAGCCCGTCCTAGCCCAGCACGGCCCGTCCCAGCTTACCACGGACCACCACGGCCCATCTCAGCCCACCACAGCCTGTCCAAGCCCAGCACAGCCCTCCACAACCCTCCACAGCCCGTCCCAACCCTCCACAGCTCATCCCAGCCTACCACAGCCCGTCGCAGCCCAACACAGCTTATCCCAGCCCACCGCAACCCGTCCCAGCCCACCACAGCCCACCACAGGTCACCACAGTCCACCACCGGTCACCACAGCCTGTTTCAGCCCACCACGGCAAACCACGGCCCGTCCCAGCCCACCACGGCCCGCCATGGCCCACCACAGCTCGTCCCAGATAAACACGGCGCACCACAGCCCACCACGGCCCGTCCCAGCCCACCACAGCCCGTCACAGCCCGTCCCAGCTCTCCTCAACCCACCGCAGCCCGTCCCAGCCCACCACAGCCCGTCCCAGCCCACCACGGCCCACAAAAGCCCACCACAGCCCACCACGGCCCACCACAGCCCGTCCCAGCCCACCACAAGCCGTCCTAGCCCACCACAGACCTCCAGAGCCCGTCTCAGCCCACCACAGCCTATCCCAGCCCACCACGGCCCACCACAGCACACCACGGCCCACCGCAGCCTATCCCAACCCGTCCCAGCCCACCACGGCCCGTCCCAGCCCACCACGGCCCGTCCCAGCCCATCCCAGCCCACGACAGCCCGTCCCAGCCCACCAGAGACCACCACAGCTCGTCCCAGCCCACCACAGCCCACAAGAGCTTGTCACAGACCACCACAGCCCGTCCCAGCCCACCACAGCCCACTACGGCCCACCACAGCCCGTCCCAGCCCACCACAGCCCGTCCCAGCCCACCACAGCCCGTCCCAGCTCGTCCCAGACCACCACAGCCTCTCACAGCACACCACAGCCCGTAACAGCCCACCACAGCAAGTACCAGCCCGTCCCAGCCCACCACGGCCCGTCTCAGCCCACCACGGCCCGTCTCAGCTCACCACAACCCGTCCCAGACGACCACAGCCCGTCCCAGCCCACCACAGCCCACCACAGCCCGTCCCAGCCCACCACGGCCCGTCCCAGCCCACCACATCCCGTCCCAGCCCACCACAGCCCGTCCCAGCCTGTTTCAGCCCAGCACGGCTAACCACGGCCTGTCCCGGCCCACCACGGCCAACCACGGTCAACCATGGCCCACCAGAGCACACCACGGCCCACCTCGGCCCGTCCCAGTCCACCACAGCCCACCACAGCCCGTCCCAGCCCACCACGGCTTGTCCCAGCCCACCACGGCCCACCCCAGCCCACCACAGCCTGTTCCAGCCCACCACTGCCCGTACCAGCCCACCACTGCCCGTCCCAGCCCGTCCCAAGCCACCACAGCCCGTCCCAGCCCACCACAGCCCACCAGAGCCCACCGCAGTCCATCCCAGCCCACCACGGCCCGTCCCAGCCCGTGCCAACCCGTCACAACACACCACAGCCCACCACAGCCCGTCCCTACCCACCACAGCGTGTCCCAACCCACCACAGCCCACCACAGCCCTTCAGAACCCACCACTAACCCACCAAAGCCCGTCCCCGCCCACCACAGCCCGTCCCAGCCCACCACAGCCCACCACGCCCCGTGCCAACCCACCAGAGCCCGTCCCAGCCCACCACAGCCCGTCACAGCCCGTCCCAGCCCACCAGAGGTCGTCCCAGCTCACCACAACCCACCACAGCCCTTCCCAGCCCGTCCCAGCCCACCACAGCCCGTCCCAGCCCACCACGGCCGCCGCAGACCATCAGAGCCCGTCCCAGCCCACCACAATCCCGTCCCAGCCCACTATAGCCCGTCCCAGCCCACCACAACCCGTTCTAGCTCACCACAACCCACCACAGCGCACCATAGCACACCACAGCCCACCACAGCGCACCAGAGCCTGTCCCAGGCCACCACAGCCCGTCCCAGCCCACCGCAGCCCGCCACGGCCCGTCCCAGCCCACCACAGCCCATTCCAGACCACCAGAGCCCTTCCCAGTTCATCACAGCATGTCCCAGCACACCACAGCCCACCACAGCCCGTCCAATTTCACCACAGCCCGTCTCAGCTCACCACAACCCACCACAGCCCGTCCCAGCACACCGCAGCCTATCCCAACCCGTCCCAGCCCACCACGACCCGTCCCAGCCCACCACGGCCCGTCCCAGCCCACCACGGCCCGTCCCAGCCCGTCCCAGCCCACGATAGTCCGTCCCAGCCCACCAGAGCCCACCAGAGCCCACCACAGCTCGTCCCAGCCCACCACAGCCCACAAGAGCTTGTCACAGACCACCACAGCCCGTCCCAGCCCACCACAGCCCACTACGGCCCACCACAGCCCGTCCCAGCCCACCACACCCCGTCCCAGCTCGTCCCAGACCACCACAGCCGCTCACAGCACACCACAGCCCGTAACAGCCCACCACAGCAAGTACCAGCCCGTCCCAGCCCACCACGGCCCGTCTCAGCCCACCACGGCCCGTCTCAGCTCACCACAACCCGTCCCAGACGACCACAGCCCGTCCCAGCCCACCACAGCCCACCACAGCCTGTCCCAGCCCACCACGGCCCGTCCCAGCCCACCACAGCCCGTCCCAGCCCACCACAGCCCGTCCCAGCCTGTTTCAGCCCACCACGGCTAACCACGGCCTGTCCCGGCCCACCACGGCCAACCACGGTCCACCATGGCCCACCAGAGCACACCACGGCCCACCACGGCCCTTCCCAGTCCACCACAGCCCACCACAGCCTGTCCCAGCCCACCACGGCCCGTCCCAGCCCACCATGGCCCACGCCAGCCCACCACGGCCCGTCCCAGCCCACCACGGCCCGTCCCAGCCCACCACGGCCCATCACAGCCCACCACAGTTCACCACAGCCCGTCCTAGCCCAGCACGGCTCGTCCCAGCCCACCACGGACCACCACGGCCCATCTCAGCCCACCACAGCCTGTCCAAGCTCAGCACAGCCCTCCACAACCCTCCACAGCCCGTCCCAACCCTCCACAGCTCATCCCAGCCTACCATAGCCCGTCGCAGCCCAACACAGCTTATCCCAGCCCACCGCAGCCCGTCCCAGCCCACCGCAGCCCGTCCTAGCCCACCGCAACCCGTCCCAGCCCACCACAGCCCACCACAGGTCACCACAGCCCACCACCGGTCACCACAGCCCACCACCGGTCACCACAGCCTGTTTCAGCCCACCACGGCAAACCACGGCCCGTCCCAGCCCACCACGGCCCACCATGGCCCACCACAGCTCGTCCCAGCTAAACAAGGCGCACCACAGCCCACCACGGCCCGTCCCGGCCCACCACACCCCGTCCCAGCCCACCACTGCCTGTCCCAGCCCGTCCCAGCCCGTCCCAACCCTCCAAAGCCCGTCCCAGCACACCACAGCCTACCACAGCCCATCACAGCCCACCACAGCCCGTTCCAGCTTACCACAGCCCACACCAGACCGTCCCAGCCCACCACAGACCGTCCCAGCCCACCACAGCCCGTCCCAGCCCACCACAGCCCGTTCCAGCCCACCACTGCCCGTCCCAGCCCACCACTGCCCGTCCCAGCCCGTCCCAACCCACCACAGCCCGTCCCAGCCCACCACAGCCCACCACAGCCCACCGCAGCCCATCCCAGCCCACAACGGCCCGTTCCAGCCCGTGCCAACCCGTCACAACACGCCACAGCCCACCACAGCCCACCGCAGCCCATCCCAACCCACCACAGCCCGTCCCTACCCACCACAGCGTGTCCCAACCCACCACAGCCCACCACAGCCCTTCAGAACCCACCACAGCCCACCACAGCCCATGAAGCCCACCACAGCCCGCCTCAGCCCACTACAGCCCGTCCCAGCCCACCACAGCCCATGAAGCCCACCACAGCCCGCCTCAGCCCACTACAGCCCGTCCCAGCCCACCACAGCCCGTCCCAGCCCACCACAGCCCACCACAGCTTGTCCCAGACCACCACAGCTCTTCCCAGCCCACCATAACCAACCATAGCCTATCCCAGCCGATCCCAGCCCACCACAGCCCGTCCCATCACACCACAGCCCACCACAGCCCGTCCCAGCCAACCGCGGCCCGTCCCAGCCCACCACAGCCCGTCCCAGCCCACCACGGCCCACCACAGCCCACCACGGCCCATCCGGGCCCAACACAGCCCACCAAGGCGCACCACAGCCCATCCCAGCCCATTACAGCCTGTCCCAGCCCACCACAGCCCGTCCCAGCCCACCACAGCCCGTCCCAGCTCGTCCCAGACCACCACAGCCTCTCACAGCACACCACAGCCCGTAACAGCCCACCACAGCAAGTACCAGCCCGTCCCAGCCCACCACGGCCCGTCTAAGCTCACCACAACCCGTCCCAGACGACCACAGCCCGTCCCAGCCCACCACAAACCACCACAGCCCGTCCCAGCCCACCACGGCCCGTCCCAGCCCACCACATCCCGTCCCAGCCCACCACGGCCCACCACGACAGATCTCAACCCACCACAGCCTGTTCAAGCCCACCACAGCCCTCCACAGCTCTCCACAGCCCGTCCCAACCCACCACAGACTGTCTCAGCTCATCAGAACCCAACACAGCGCACCAGAGCCCGTCCCAACCCACCACAGCCCGGCCCAGCCCACCACAGCCTGTCCCAGCCCACCACAACCCACCACAGCCAAACACGGCCCACCACAGCCCGTCCCAGCCCACCACAGGCCACTACAGCACACCACAGCCTACCGCAGACCACCACAGCCCGTCCCAGCCCACCACAGCCCGTCCCAGCCCACCACAGCCCACCTCAGCCCACCACAGCCCGTCCCAGCCCACCACAGCCCTTCCCAGCCCACCACAGCCCGTCCCAGCCCACCACAGCCCGTCCCAGCCCACGACAGCCCGTCCCAGCACACCACAGCCTACCACAGCACGTACCGGCCCACCAGAGCCTGTCCCAGCCCACCACAGCGCGTCGCAGCCCACTACAGCGCGTCGCAGCCAACCACAGCGCGTCCACGCCCACCACAGCGCGTCGCAGCCCACCACAGCGCGTCGCAGCCCACCACAGCGCGTCCACGCCCACCACAGCGCGTCCCAGCCCACCACAGCGCGTCCCAGCCCACCACAGCGCGTCCCAGCCCACCACAGCCCGTCCCAGCCCACCACAGCCCGTCCCAGCCCACCACAGCTTTTTCCACACCACCAGAGCCCGTCGAAGCCCACCACAGCCCGTCCAAGCCCACCACAGCCCGTGCCAGCCCGTCCCAGTCCGTCCCAGCTCGTTCCAGCCCGTGCCAGCTCGTTCCAGACCGTGCCAGCTCGTCCCAGCCCGTGCCAGCCCGTGCCAGCCCGTCCCAGCCCGTGCCAGCCCGTCCCAGCCCACCACATCCCGTCCCAGCCCACCACATCCTGTCCCAGCCCACCACAGCCCACCAGAGCCCGTGCCAGCCCACCACAGCCCGTCCCAGCCCACCACAACCCGTCCCAGCCCACCACAGCCCGTCCCAGCCCACCACATCCTGTCCCAGCCCACCACAGCCCACCAGAGCCCGTGCCAGCCCACCACAGCCCGTCCCAGCCCACCACAACCCGTCCCAGCCCACCACAACCCGTCCCAGCCCACCACAGACCACCACAGACCGTCCCAGCCCACCACAGCCCTTCCAAGACCACCACAGTTTGTCCTAGCCCACCACGGCCCGTCCCAGCCCACCACAGCCCTTTCCACACCACCAGAGCCCGTCCCAGCACACCATGGCCCGTCCCAGCCCACCACAGCCCTTTCCACACCAGCACAGCCCGTCCCAGCCCACCACAGCCCGTTCCAGCCCACCACAGCCCGTGCCAGCCCACCACAGCCCGTGCCAGCCCATCCCAGTCCGTGCCAGCTCGTTCCAGCCCGTGCCAGCTCGTTCCAGCCCGTGCCAGCTCGTCCCAGCCCATGCCAGCCCGTCCCAGCCCGTGCCAGCCCGTCCCAGCCCACCACAGCCCACCACAGCCCATCCCAGCCCACCACGGCCCATCCCAGCACACCACAGCCCGTCCCAGCCCACCACGGCCCACCACGACAGATCTCAACCCACCACAGCCTGTCCAAGCCCACCACAGCCCTCCACAGCTCTCCACAGCCCGTCCCAACCCACCACAGACTGTCTCAGCTCATCACAACCCAACACAGCGCACCAGAGCCCGTCCCAACCCACCACAGCCCGGCCCAGCCCACCACATCCTGTCCCAGCCCACCACAGCCCGTCTCAACTCACCACAGCCTGTCCCAGCCCACCACAACCCACCACAGCCAAACACGGCCCACCACAGCCCGTCCCAGCCCACCACAGGCCACTACAGCACACCACAGCCTACCGCAGACCACCACAGCCCGTCCCAGCCCACCACAGCCCGTCCCAGCCCTCCACAGCCCACCTCAGCCCACCACAGCCCGTCCCAGCCCACCACAGCCCGTCCCAGCCCACCACAGCCCGTCCCAGCCCACCACAGCCCATCCCAGCACACCACAGCCTACCACAGCACGTACCGGCCCACCAGAGCCTGTCCCAGCCCACCACAGCGCGTCCCAGCACACCACAGCCCGTCCCAGCCCACCACAGCCCGTCCCAGCCCACCACAGCCCGTCCCAGCCCACCATAGCCCGTCCCAGCCCACCACAGCCTGTCCCAGCACACCACAGCCTACAACAGCACGTCCCGGCCCACCAAAGCCCGTCCCAGCCCACCACAGCCCACCACGGCTCACCACAGCCCACCACAGTTCACCACGGGCCATCTCAGACCACCATGACCTGTTCCAGCCCACCACGGCCCACCACAGCCCATCCCTTCCCATACCGGCTCAAAACGGCCCACCACGGCCCACCACAGCCCACCACGGTTCACCACGGCCCACCACAGCCCACCACAGTTCACCACGGGCCATCTCAGACCACCATGACCTGTCCCAGCCCACCACGGCCCACCACAGCCCATCCCTTCCCATCCCGGCTCAAAACGGCCCACCACGGCCCACCACAGCCCACCACGGTTCACCACGGCCCGTCCCAGCCCACCACGCCCCACCACAGACCATCCCAGTCCACCACACCCCGTCCCAGCATGTCCCAGCCTGTCCCAACCCACCACAGCCTGTTCCAGCCCACCACAGCCCGTCCCAGCCCACCACAGCCCGTCCCACCCCACCACAGCCCGTCCCCGCCCGTCCCAGCCCACCACAGACCAGCACAGACCGTCCCAGCCCGTCACAGCCCGTCGCAGCCTGCCGCAGCCCGTCCCAGCCAACCACAGACCGTCCCAGCCCACCACAGACCGTCCCAGACCACCACAGCCCGTCCCAGCCCTTCCCAGCCCACCACAGCGCGTCCCAGCCCACCACAGCGCGTCCCAGCCCACCACAGCCCTTCCCAGCCCACCACAGCCCGTCCCAGCCCACCACAGCCTACAACAGCACGTCCCGGCCCACCACTGCCCGTCCCAGCCCACTACGGTCCACCACGGCCCGTCCAGGCCCATCACCGCCCGTCCCGGCCCACCATGGTCCGTCCAGGCCCACCGCGGCCCACCGCAGCCCACCACAGCCCGTCCCAGCCCACCACAGCCCGTCCCAGCCCACCACTGCCCGTCACAGCCCGTCCCAGCTCGTCCCAGCCCACCACAACCCGTCCCAGCCCACCACAGACCACCACAGACCGTCCCAGCCCACCACAGCCCTTCCAAGACCACCACAGTCCGTCCTAGCCCACCACGGCCCGTCCCAGCCCACCACAGCCCTTTCCACACCACCAGAGCCCGTCCCAGCACACCATGGCCCGTCCCAGCCCACCACAGCCCTTTCCACACCACCACAGCCCGTCCCAGCCCACCACAGCCCGTTCCAGCCCACCACAGCCCGTGCCAGCCCACCACAGCCCGTGCCAGCCCATCCCAGTCCGTGCCAGCTCGTTCCAGCCCGTGCCAGCTCGTTCCAGCCCGTGCCAGCTCGTCCCAGCCCATGCCAGCCCGTCCCAGCCCGTGCCAGCCCGTCCCAGCCCACCACAGCCCTCCACAGCCCGTCCCAGCCCACCACGTCCAACCACGGCCCGCCAAGGCCCACCACAGCCCACCAGAGCCCACCACTGCCCGGCCCGCCACGGCCCATCAAGGCCCGCCACGGCCCACCACAGCCTGCCACAACCCACCACAGCCGTCCCAGACCGCCACAGCCCGTCTTGGCATGCCACAGCCCATCCAAGACCGCCACAGCCCGTCCCAGCCCACCACAGCCCAGCACAGCTTTTCCCATCCCAGCACAGCCCACCACTGACTGTCCCAGCCCACCACAGCTTATCCCATTCCACCACATCCCGTCCCAGCCCACCACAGCCGACCACAGCCCACCAAAGCACGTCCCAGCCCACCACAACGCACCACGGACCGTCCCAACACACCACAGCCCGTCTCAAGCTCACCAGAACCCACCACAGCCCACCACAGCCTGTCCCAGACCACCACGGCCCACCACAGCCCACCACGGCCCACCACGGCCCACCACGGCCCACCACAGTTCACCACGGGCCATCTCAGACCACCATGACCTGTCCCAGCCCACCACAGCCCATCCCTTCCCATACCGGCTCAAAACAGCTCACCATGGCCCACCACAGCCCACCACGGTTCACCACGGCCCGTCCCAGCCCACCACGCCCCACCACAGCCCATCCCTGCCCACCACAGCCCGTCCCAGCACACCACAGACCATCCCAGTCCACCACACACCGTCCCAGCATGTCCCAGCCTGTCCCAAACCACCACAGCCTGTTCCAGACCACCACAGCCCGTCCCAGCACACCACAGCCCGTCCCTAGCCCACCACAGCCCGTCCCAGCCCGTGCCAGCCCGTACCCGCCCGTCCCAGCCCACCACAGACCAGCACAGCCCGTCCCACCCCGTCACAGCCCGTCGCAGCCTGCCGCAGCCCGTCCCAGCCCACCACAGACCGTCCCAGCCCACCACAGACCATTCCAGACCACCACAGCCCGTCACAGCCCACCAGAGCCCGTCCCAGCCCACCACAGCCCGTCCCAGCCCGTCCCCGCCCACCACAGCCTGTTCCAGCCCACCACAGCCCGTCCCAGTCCACCACAGACCGTCCCAGCCCGTCCCAGCCCACCAGAGCCCGTCCCAGCCCGTGCCAGCCCGTCCCAGAACACCACAGCCCATCCCAGCCCACCACAGCTTATCCCATCCCACCACAACCTGTCCCAGCCCGTCGCAGCCCACAACAGCCCACCACGGCCCAATACAGCCCGCCACGGCCCACCACAGCCCGTCCCAGCCCACCACAGCCCACCACTGCCCGTCACAGCCCACCACAGCCCTCCACAGCCCGTCCCAGCCCACCACGTCCAACCACGGCCCGCCAAGGCCCACCACAGCCCACCACAGCCCACCACTGCCCGGCCCGCCACGGCCCATCAAGGCCCGCCACGGCCCACCACAGCCCACCAGAGCCCACCACTGCCCGGCCCGCCACGGCCCATCAAGGCCCGCCACGGCCCACCACAGCCTGCCACAACCCACCACAGCCGTCCCAGACCACCACAGCCCGTCTTGGCATGCCACAGCCCATCCAAGACCGCCACAGCCCGTCCCAGCCCACCACAGCCCACCACAGCTTTTCCCATCCCAGCACAGCCCACCACTGACTGTCCCAGCCCACCACAGCTTATCCCATTCCACCACATCCCGTCCCAGCCCACCACAGCCGACCACAGCCCACCAAAGCACGTCCCAGCCCACCACAACGCACCACGGACCGTCCCAGCCCACCACAGCCCGTCTCAAGCTCACCAGAACCCACCACAGCCCACCACAGCCTGTCCCAGACCACCACGGCCCACCACAGCCCACCACGGCCCACCACGGCCCACCACGGCCCACCACAGTTCACCACGGGCCATCTCAGACCACCATGACCTGTCCCAGCCCACCACGGCCCACCACAGCCCATCCCTTCCCATACCGGCTCAAAACAGCCCACCACAGCCCACCACGGCCCACCACAGCCCACCACAGTTCACCACGGGCCATCTCAGACCACCATGACCTGTTCCAGCCCACCACGGCCCACCACAGCCCATCCCTTCCCATACCGGCTCAAAACGGCCCACCACGGCCCACCAAAGCCCACCACGGTTCACCACGGCCCACCACAGCCCACCACAGTTCACCACGGGCCATCTCAGCCCACCATGACCTGTCCCAGCCCACCACGGCCCACCACAGCCTATCCCTTCCCATCCCGGCTCAAAACGGCCCACCACGGCCCACCACAGCCCACCACGGTTCACCACGGCCCGTCCCAGCCCACCACGCCCCACCACAGACCATCCCAGTCCACCACACCCCGTCCCAGCATGTCCCAGCCTGTCCCAACCCACCACAGCCTGTTCCAGACCACCACAGCCCGTCCCAGCCCACCACAGCTTGTCCCAGCTCGTTCCAGACAACCAGAACTCGTCTCAGCCCGTCCCAGCCCACCACAGCCCGTCTCAAGCTCAGCAGAACCCACCACAGCCTGTCCCAGACCACCACGGCCCACCACAACCCACCATGGCCCGTCCCAGCCCACCACAGCCCGTCCCAGCTCGTTCCAGCCCACCACGGCCCGTCTCAAGCTCAGCAGAACCCACCACAGCCCACCACAACCCGTTCCAGACCACCACAGCCCACCACAGCCCGTCCCAGCACACCACAGCCCGTCCCAGCACACCACAGCCCGTCTCAGCCCACCACAGCCCGTCCCAGCACACCACAGCCCGTGCCAGCCCATCCCAGCCCACCACAGCCCGTCCCAGCCCGTCCCAGCCTGTTACAGACCACCAGAGCCCGTCCCAGCCCACCACAGCCCGTCCCAGCCCACCACAGCCCGTCCCAGCACACCACAGCCCGTCCCCGCCCACCACAGCCCGTCCCAGCCCACCACAGCCCATCCCAGCCCAGCACAGCCCGTCCCAGCCCACCACAGCCTGTCCCAGCACACCACAGCCCATCCCCGCCCGTCCCAGCCCACCACAGACCAGCACAGCCCTTCCCAGCGCACCACAGCCCGTCCCAGCACACCACAGCCCGTCCAAGCCCACCACAGCCCGTCCCTGCCCACCACAGCCCGTCCCTGCCCACCACAGCCCGTCCCAGCCCACCACAGCCCACCAGAGCCCGTCTCAAGCTCACCTGAACCCACCACAGCCCACCACAGCCTGTTCCAGACCACCACGGCCCACCACAGCCCACCACGGCCCACCACGGCCCACCACAGTTCACCACGGGCCATCTCAGACCACCATGACCTGTCCCAGCCAACCACAGCCCATCCCTTCCCATACCGGCTCAAAACAGCTCACCACGGCCCACCACAGCCCACCACGGTTCACCACGGCTCGTCCCAGCCCACCACGCCCCACCACAGCCCATCCCTGCCCACCACAGCCCGTCCCAGCACACCACAGACCATCCCAGTCCACCATACACCGTCCCAGCATGTCCCAGCCTGTCCCAAACCACCACAGCCTGTTCCAGACCACCACAGCCCGTCCCAGCACACCACAGCCTGTCCCTAGCCCACCACAGCCCGTCCCAGCCCGTGCCAGCCCGTCCCCGCCCGTCCCAGCCCACCACAGACCAGCACAGCCCGTCCCACCCCGTCCCAGCCCGTCGCAGCCTGCCGCAGCCCGTCCCAGCCCACCACAGACAGTCCCAGCCCACCACAGACCATTCCAGACCACCACAGCCCGTCCCAGCCCACCACAGCCCGTCCCGGCCCACCACAGCCCGTCCCGGCCCACCACAGCCCGTCCCAGCTCGTTCCAGACCACCAGAACTCGTCTCAGCCCGTCCCAGCCTACCACAGCCCGTTTCAAGCTCAGCAGAACCCACCACAGCCCACCACAGCCTGTCCCAGCCCGTCCCAGACCACCACAGCCCGACCCAGCACACCACAGCCCGTCCCAGCCCATCCCAGCACACCACAGCCCGTCCAAGCCCACCACAGCCCGTCCCAGCTCACCACAGCCCGTCCCAGCCCACCACAGCCCGTCCCAGCACACCACAGCCCGTCTCAGCCCACCACAGCCTGTCCCAGCACACGACAGCCCGTCCCAGCCCACCACAGCCCACCAGAGTTCGTCCCAGCCCGTCCCAGCCCACCACGGCCCGTCCCAGCCCACCACGGCCCACCACAGCCCACCACAGTTCACCACGGGCCATCTCAGGCCACCATGACCTGTCCCAGCCCACCACGGCCCACCACAGCCCATCCCCTCCCATACCGGCTCAAAACAGCCCACCACGGCCCACCACAGCCCACCACGGTTCACCACAGCCCGTCCCAGCCCACCACGCCCCACCACAGCCCATCCCTGCCCACCACAGCCCGTCCCAGCACACCACAGACCATCCCAGTCCACCACACACCGTCCCAGCATGTCCCAGCATGTCCCAACCCACCACAGCCTGTTCCAGACCACCACAGCCCGTGCCAGCCCGTCCCAGCCCATCCCAGCCCACCACAGCCCGTCCCCGCCCGTCCCAGACCACCACAGAGCAGCACAGCCTGTCCCAGCCCACCACAGCCCGTCTCCGCCCACCACAGCCCATCCCCGCCCACCACAGCCTGTCCTGGCCCACCACAGCCCGTTCCAGACCACCAGAGCCCGTCCCAGCCCTTCCTAGCCCACCACAGCCCATCTCAAGCTCACCAGAACCCACCAAAGCCCACCACAGCCTGTCCCAGACCACCACAGCCCACCACAGTTCACCACGGGCCATCTCAGCCCTCCATGACCTGTCCCAGCCCACCATGACCTGTCCCAGCCCACCACGGCCCACCACAGACCATCCCAGTCCACCACACCCCGTCCCAGCATGTCCCAGCCTGTCCCAACCCACCACAGCCTGTTCCAGACCACCACAGCCCGTCCCAGCCCACCACAGCCCGTCCCAGCCCACCACAGCCCGTCCCAGCCCACCACAGCCCACCAGAGCCCGTCTCAAGCTCACCAGAACCCACCACAGCCCACCACAGCCTGTCCCAGACCACCACGGCCCACCACAGCCCACCACGGCCCATCCCAGCCCACCACGGCCCACCACAGTTCACCACGGGCCATCTCAGACCACCATGACCTGTCCCAGCCCACCACAGCCCATCCCTTCCCATACCGGCTCAAAACAGCTCACCACGGCCCACCACAGCCCACCACGGTTCACCACGGCCCGTCCCAGCCCACCACGCCCCACCACAGCCCATCCCTGCCCACCACAGCCCGTCCCAGCACACCACAGACCATCCCAGTCCACCACACACCGTCCCAGCATGTCCCAGCCTGTCCCAAACCACCACAGCCTGTTCCAGACCACCACAGCCCGTCCCAGCACACCACAGCCCGTCCCTAGCCCACCACAGCCCGTCCCAGCCCGTGCCAGCCCGTCCCCGCCCGTCCCAGCCCACCACAGACCAGCACAGCCCGTCCCACCCCGTCCCAGCCCGTCGCAGCCTGCCGCAGCCCGTCCCAGCCCACCACAGACCGTCCCAGCCCACCACAGACCATTCCAGACCACCACAGCCCGTCCCAGCCCACCACAGCCCGTCCCATCCCACCACAGCCCGTCCCGGCCCACCACAGCCTGTCCCAGCTCGTTCCAGACCACCAGAACTCGTCTCAGCCCGTCCCAGCCTACCACAGCCCGTTTCAAGCTCAGCAGAACCCACCACAGCCCACCACAGCCTGTCCCAGCCCGTCCCAGACCACCACAGCCCGACCCAGCACACCACAGCCCGTCCCAGCCCATCCCAGCACACCACAGCCCGTCCAAGCCCACCACAGCCCGTCCCAGCTCACCACAGCCCGTCCCAGCCCACCACAGCCCGTCCCCGCCCACCACAGCCCGTCCCAGCACACCACAGCCCGTCCCAGCCCACCACAGCCTGTCCCAGCATACCACAGCCCGTCCCAGCCCACCACAGCCCACCAGAGTTCGTCCCAGCCCGTCCCAGCCCACCACGGCCCGTCCCAGCCCACCACGGCCCACCACAGCCCACCACAGTTCACCACGGGCCATCTCAGGCCACCATGACCTGTCCCAGCCCACCACGGCCCACCACAGCCCATCCGCTCCTATACCGGCTCAAAACAGCCCACCACGGCCCACCACAGCCCACCACGGTTCACCACAGCCCGTCCCAGCCCACCACGCCCCACCACAGCCCATCCCTGCCCACCACAGCCCGTCCCAGCACACCACAGACCATCCCAGTCCACCACACACCGTCCCAGCATGTCCCAGCCTGTCCCAACCCACCACAGCCTGTTCCAGACCACCACAGCCCGTGCCAGCCCGTCCCAGCCCATCCCAGCCCACCACAGCTCGTCCCCGCCCGTCCCAGCCCACCACAGACCAGCACAGCCTGTCCCAGCACACCACAGCCCGTCCCAGCCCACCACAGCCCGTCCCAGCCCACCACAGACCGTCCCAGGCCACCACAGACCGTTCCAGACCACCACAGTCCGTCTCCGCCCACCAGAGCCCATCTCCGCCCACCACAGTTCATCCTCGCCCACCACAGCTTGTCCCGGCCCACCACAGCCCGTCCCGGCCCACCACAGCCCGTTCCAGACCACCAGAGCCCGTCCCAGCCCACCACAGAATGTCCCAGGCCACCACAGCCTGTCTCAGCCTATCCCAGCCCGTCCCAGCCCACCACAGCCCGTCCCAGCCCACCACAGCCCACCACAGCCCATCCCAGCCCGTCCCAGCACACCACAGCACGTCCCAGCCCGTCCCAGCCCATCGCAGCCCGTCGCTGCCCACCACAGCCCGTCCCAGCACACCACAGCCCGTCCCTGTCCACCACAGCCCACCACAGCCCGTCCCAGCCCATCCCAGCCCGTCGCAGCCCACCACAGCCCGTCCCAGCACACCACAGACCGTCCCAGTCCACCACAGACCGTCCCAGCATGTCCCAGCCCGTCCCAGCCCATCACAGCCCATTCCAGACCACCACAGCCCGTTCCAGCCCACCACAGCCCACCACAGCCCTTCCCAGCCTGTCCCAGCTCACTACAACCGTCACCGCACACCACAGCCCTTCCCAACCTCTCCCAGCCCACCACAGCCCGTCCCCACACAACACAGCCCGTCCCAGCCCCCCACAGAATGTCCCAGCCCACCACAGCCCGCCCCGGCCCACCACAGCCCGTCCCGACCCACCACAGCCCGTCCCGGCCCACCACAGCCCGTCCCAGCCCGTCCCAGCTCACCACAGCCCAGCCCAGCCCACATCAGCCCACCAGAGCCCGTCCAGGACCACCACAGTCCGTTCCAGCCCACCACAGCCCGTCCCCGCCCAACACAGCCCGTCCCAGACCACCACAGCCCGTCCCAGCCCGTCCCAGTCCGTCAAAGCCCACAACAGCCCGTCGCAGACCACCACAGCCCGTCCCAGCCTGTCCCAGCCCGTCCCAGACCACCACAGCCCGTCACAGACCACGACAGCCCGTCACAGCCCGTCACAGCTCTCCACAACCCACCACAGCCCGTCCCAGCCCGTCCTCGCCCACCACAGCCCGTCCCAGCCCACCACAGCCCACGAAAGCCCACCACGGCCCACCACAGTTCACCACAGCCCGTCCCAGCCCACCACAGCCCTCCAGAGCCCGTCTCAGCTCACCACAGCCTGTCCCAGCCCACCACAGCCCACCGCAGCCCATCCCAGCCCACCACGGCCCGTCCCAGCCCGTGCCAACCCGTCACAACACACCACAGCCCACCACAGCCCGTCCCTACCCACCACAGCGCGTCCCAACCCACCACAGCCCACCACAGCCCTTCAGAACCCACCACAGCCCACCACAGCCCGTCCCAGGCCACCACAGCCCACCACAGCCCGTCCCAGCCCACCACAGCCCGCCTCAGCCCACTACAGCCCGTCCCAGCCCACCACAGCCCGTCCCAGCCCACCACAGCCCACCACAGCTTGTCCCAGACCACCACAGCTCTTCCCAGCCCACCATAACCAACCACAGCCTATCCCAGCCGATCCCAGCCCACCACAGCCCGTCCCATCACACCACAGCCCACCACAGCCCGTCCCAGCCAACCACGGCCCGTCCCAGCCCACCACGGCCCGTCCCAGCCCACCACGGCCCATCCGGGCCCAACACAGCCCACCAAGGCGCACCACAGCCCATCCCAGCCCATTACAGCCTGTCCCAGACCACCACATCCCATCTCAGCCCACCACAGCCCGTCCCAGCCCACCACGGCCCACAAAAGCCCACCACGGCCCACCACAGTTCACCACAGCCCGTCCCAGCTAACAACAGCCCTCCAGAGCCCGTCTCAGCTCACCACAGCCTGTCCCAGCCCACCACAGCCCACCGCAGCCCTTCAGAACCCACCACAGCGCACCACAGCCCGTCCCTACCCACCACAGCGCGTCCCAACCCACCACAGCCCACCACAGCCCTTCAGAACCCACCACAGCCCACCACAGCCCGTCCCAGGCCAGCACAGACCACCACAGCCCACCACAGCCCGTGCCAGCCCACCACAGCCCGCCTCAGCCCACTACAGCCCGTCCCAGCCCACCACAGCCCGGCCCAGCCCACCACAGCCCGTCCCAGCCCACCACAGCCCGTCCCAGCACACCACAGCCCGTCCCCGCCCACCACAGCCCGTCCAAGGCCATCCCAGCCCACCACAGCCCGTCCCAGCCCACCACAACCCGTCCCAGCCCGTCCCAGCTCGTCCCAGCCCGTCCCAGACCACCAGAGCCCATCGCAGCCCATCCCAGCTCTCCACAACCCACCACAGCTCGTCCCAGCACACCACAGACCGTCCCAGCCCGTCCGCGCCCACCACAGCCCGTCCCAGCCCACCACAGCCCGTCCCAGCCCGTCCGCGCCCACCACAGCCCGTCCCAGCCCACCACAGCCCACCACAGCCCGTCACAGCCCCCCCACAGCCCGTCGCAGCCCACCACAGCCCGTCTCAGCCCACCATAGCCCGTCCCAGCTTACCACAGCCCACCACAGCCTGTCCCAGCCAGTCCGATCCCACTACAGCCCGTCCCAGCCCACCACAGCCCGTCCCTACTCACCGCAGCTCACCACAGACCGTCCCAGCCCACCACAGCCCGTCCCAGCCAACCACAGCCCGTCCCAGCCCATCTCAGCTCACCACAGCCTGTCCCAGCCCACCACGGCCCTTCCCAGTCCACCACAGCCCACCACAGCCTGTCCCAGCCCACCACGGCCCGTCCCAGCCCACCACAGCCCGTCCCAGCCCACCACGGCCCATCACAGCCCACCACAGTTCACCACAGCCCGTCCCAGCCCACCACGGCCCATCACAGCCCACCACAGTTCACCACGGCCCGTCCCAGCCCACCACAGCCTGTCCCAGCCCACCACGGCCCGTCCCAGCCCACCACGGCCCGTCTCAGCCCACCACGGCCCGTCTCAGCCCACCACGGCCCGTCTCAACTCACCACAACCAGCCCCAGACGACCACAGCCCGCCCCAGCCCACCACAGCACATCACAGTCCTTCCCAGCCCACCACAGCCCGTCCCAGCCCACCACGTCCCACCCCAGCCCACCACGGCCCGTCGCAGCCCACCACGGCCCGTCCCAGCCCACCACGGCCCATCACAGCCCACCACAGTGCACCACAGCCCGTCCTAGCCCAGCACGGCCCGTCCCAGCCCACCACGGACCACCACGGCCCATCTCAGCCCACCACAGCCTGTCCAAGCCCAGCACAGCCCTCCACAACCCTCCACACCCCGTCCCAACCCTCCACAGCTCATCCCAGCCTACCACAGCCCGTCGCAGCCCAACACAGCTTATCCCAGCCCACCGAAACCCGTCCCAGCCCACCGCAACCCGTCCCAGCCCACCACAGCCCACCACAGGTCACCACAGCCTGTTTCAGCCCACCACGGCAAACCACGGCCCGTCCCAGCCCACCACGGCCCGCCATGGCCCACCACAGCTCGTCCCAGATAAACACGGCGCACCACAGCCCACCACGGCCCGTCCCGGCCCACCACAGCCCATCCCAGCACACCACAGCCCACCACAGCCCATCACAGCCCACCACAGCCCGTCCCAGCTTACCACAGCCCACCACAGACCGTCCCAGCCCACCACAGCCCGTCCCAGCCCCTCCCAGCCCGTCTCAGCCCACCACAGCCTGTCCCAGCCTGTCCCAGCTCGTCCAAGCCTGTCCCAGACCCCCAGAGCCCCTCGCAGGCCACCACAGCCCGTCCCAGCCCGTCCCAGCTCTCCACAACCCACTGCAGCCCGTCCCAGCCCACCACAGCCCGTCCCAGCCCACCACGGCCCACAAAAGGCCACCACAGCCCACCACAGCCCGTCCCAGCCCACCACAAGCCGTCCTAGCCCACCACAGACCTCCAGAGCCCGTCTCAGCTCACCACAGCCTATCCCAGCCCACCACGGCCCACTGCAGCCTATCCCAACCCACCACAGCCCGTCCCAGCCCACCATGGCCCATCCCAGCCCACCACGGCCCGTCCCAGCCCACGACAGCCCGTCCCAGCCCGTCCCAGCCCACCACAGCCCGTCCCAGCCCACGACAGCCCGTCCCAGCCCACCAGAGCCCACCAGAGCCCACCACAGCACACCACGGCCCACCACAGCCCACAAGAGCTTGTCACAGACCACTACAGCCCGTCCCAGCCCACCACAGCCCACTACGGCCCACCACAGCCCACTACGGCCCACCACAGCCCGTCCCAGCCCACCACAGCCCGTCCCAGCCCACCACAGCCCGTCCCAGCCCACCACAGCCCGGCCCAGCTCGTCCAAGACCACCACAGCCTCTCACAGCACACCACAGCCCGTAACAGCCCACCACAGCAAGTACCAGCCCGTCCCAGCCCACCACGGCCCGTCTCAGCCCACCACGGCCCGTCTCAGCCCACCACGGCCCGTCTCAACTCACCACAACCAGCCCCAGACGACCACAGCCCGCCCCAGCCCACCACAGCACATCACAGTCCTTCCCAGCCCACCACAGCCCGTCCCAGCCCACCACGTCCCACCCCAGCCCACCACGGCCCGTCGCAGCCCACCACGGCCCGTCCCAGCCCACCACGGCCCATCACAGCCCACCACAGTGCACCACAGCCCGTCCTAGCCCAGCACGGCCCGTCCCAGCCCACCACGGACCACCACGGCCCATCTCAGCCCACCACAGCCTGTCCAAGCCCAGCACAGCCCTCCACAACCCTCCACACCCCGTCCCAACCCTCCACAGCTCATCCCAGCCTACCACAGCCCGTCGCAGCCCAACACAGCTTATCCCAGCCCACCGAAACCCGTCCCAGCCCACCGCAACCCGTCCCAGCCCACCACAGCCCACCACAGGTCACCACAGCCTGTTTCAGCCCACCACGGCAAACCACGGCCCGTCCCAGCCCACCACGGCCCGCCATGGCCCACCACAGCTCGTCCCAGATAAACAAGGCGCACCACAGCCCACCACTGCCTGTCCCGGCCCACCACAGCCCGTCCCAGCACACCACAGCCCACCACAGCCCATCACAGCACACCACAGCCCGTCCCAGCTTACCACAGCCCACCACAGCCCGTCCCAGCCCACCACAGCCCGTCCCAGCCCCTCCCAGCCCGTCTCAGCCCACCACAGCCTGTCCCAGCCTGTCCCAGCTCGTCCAAGCCTGTCCCAGACCCCCAGAGCCCCTCGCAGGCCACCACAGCCCGTCACAGCCCGTCCCAGCTCTCCACAACCCACCGCAGCCCGTCCCAGCCCAACACAGCCCGTCCCAGCCCACCACGGCCCACGAAAGCCCACCACAGCCCACCACAGCCCGTCCCAGCCCACCACAAGCCGTCCTAGCCCACCACAGACCTCCAGAGCCCGTCTCAGCTCACCACAGCCTATCCCAGCCCACCACGGCCCACTGCAGCCTATCCCAACCCGTCCCAGCCCACCACGGCCCGTCCCAGCCCACCATGGCCCGTCCCAGCCCACCACAGCCCGTCCCAGCTCGTCCCAGACCACCACAGCCTCTCACAGCACACCACAGCCCGTGCCAGCCCACCACAGCGAGTACCAGCCCGTCCCAGCCCACCAAGGCCCGTCTCAGCTTACCGCAGCCCACTACAGACCGTCCCAGCCCACCACAGCCCGTCCCAGCCCACCACAGCCCGTCCCAGCTTACCACAGCCCACCACAGACCGTCCCAGCCCACCACAGCCCGTCCCAGCCCCTCCCAGCCCGTCTCAGCCCACCACAGCCTGTCCCAGCCTGTCCCAGCTCGTCCAAGCCTGTCCCAGACCCCCAGAGCCCGTCGCAGCCCACCACAGCCCGTCACAGCCTGTCCCAGCTCTCCACAACCCACCGCAGCCCGTCCCAGCCCACCACAGCCCGTCCCAGCCCACCACGGCCCACGAAAGCCCACCACAGCCCGTCCCAGCCCACCACAAGCCGTCTTAGCCCACCACAGACCTCCAGAGCCCGTCTCAGCTCACCACAGCCTATCCCAGCCCACCACGAACCACCGCAGCCTATCCCAACCCGTCCCAGCCCACCACGGCCCGTCCCAGCCCACCACGGCCCGTCCCAGCCCGTCCCAGCCCACCACAGCCCGTCCCAGCCCACGACAGCCCGTCCCAGCCCACCAGAGCCCACCAGAGCCCACCACAGCACACCATGGCCCACCACAGCCCACAAGAGCTTGTCACAGACCACTACAGCCCGTCCCAGCCCACCACAACCCACTACGGCCCACCACAGCCCACTACGGCCCACCACAGCCCGTCCCAGCCCACCACAGCCCGTCCCAGCCCACCACAGCCCGGCCCAGCTCGTCCAAGACCACCACAGCCTCTCACAGCACACCACAGCCCGTAACAGCCCACCACAGCAAGTACCAGCCCGTCCCAGCCCACCACGGCCCGTCTCAGCCCACCACGGCCCGTCTCAGCCCACCACGGCCCGTCTCAGCTCACCACAACCCGTCCCAGACGACCACAGCCCGTCCCAGCCCACCACAGCCCACTACGGCCCACCACAGCCCACTACGGCCCACCACAGCCCGTCCCAGCCCACCACAGCCTGTCCCAGCCCACCACAGCCCGTCCCAGCCCACCACAGCCCGTCCCAACTCGTCCCAGACCACCACAGCCTCTCACAGCACACCACAGCCCGTAACAGCCCACCACAGCAAGTACCAGCCCGTCCCAGCCTACCACGGCCCGTCTCAGTCCACCACGGCCCGTCTCAGCTCACCACAACCCGTCCCAGACGACCACAGCCCGTCCCAGCCCACCACAGCCCACCACAGCCTGTCCCAGCCCACCACGGCCCGTCCCAGCCCACCACAGCCCGTCCCAGCCCACCAGAGCCCGTCCCAGCCTGTTTCAGCCCACCACGGCTAACCACGGCCTGTCCCGGCCCACCACGGCCAACCACGGTCCACCATGGCCCACCAGAGCACACCACGGCCCACCACGGCCCTTCCCAGTCCACCACAGCCCACCACAGCCTGTCCCAGCCCACCACGGCCCGTCCCAGCCCACCACGGCCCACCCCAGCCAACCACGGCCCGTCCCAGCCCACCACGGCCCGTCCCAGCCCACCACGGCCCATCACAGCCCACCACAGTTCACCACAGCCCGTCCTAGCCCAGCACGGCCCGTCCCAGCCCACCACGGACCACCACGGCCCATCTCAGCCCACCACAGCCTGTCCAAGCCCAGCACAGCCCTCCACAACCCTCCACACCCCGTCCCAACCCTCCACAGCTCATCCCAGCCTACCACAGCCTGTCGCAGCCCAACACAGCTTATCCCAGCCCACCGCAGCCCGTCCCAGCCCACCGCAGCCCGTCCCAGCCCACCGCAACCCGTCCCAGCCAACCGCAACCCGTCCCAGCCCACCACAGCCCACCACAGGTCACCACAGCCCACCACCGGTCACCACAGCCCACCACCGGTCACCACAGCCCACCACAGGTCACCACAGCCTACCACCGGTCACCACAGCCCACCACAGGTCACCACAGCCTGTTTCAGCCCACCACGGCAAACCACGGCCCATCCCAGCCCACCACGGCCCGCCATGGCCCACCACAGCTCGTCCCAGATAAACACGGCGCACCACAGCCCACCACGGCCCGTCCCGGCCCACCACAGCCCGTCCCAGCACACCACAGCCCACCACAGCCCATCACAGCCCACCACAGCCCGTCCCAGCTTACCACAGCCCACCACAGACCGTCCCAGCCCACCACAGCCCGTCCCAGCCCCTCCCAGCCCGTCTCAGCCCACCACAGCCTGTCCCAGCCTGTCCCAGCTCGTCCAAGCCTGTCCCAGACCCCCAGAGCCCCTCGCAGGCCACCACAGCCCGTCACAGCCCGTCCCAGCTCTCCACAACCCACCGCAGCCCGTCCCAGCCCAACACAGCCCGTCCCAGCCCACCACGGCCCACGAAAGCCCACCACAGCCCACCACAGCCCGTCCCAGCCCACCACAAGCCGTCCTAGCCCACCACAGACCTCCAGAGCCCGTCTCAGCTCACCACAGCCTATCCCAGCCCACCACGGCCCACTGCAGCCTATCCCAACCCGTCCCAGCCCACCACGGCCCGTCCCAGCCCACCATGGCCCGTCCCAGCCCACCACAGCCCGTCCCAGCTCGTCCCAGACCACCACAGCCTCTCACAGCACACCACAGCCCGTAACAGCCCACCACAGCAAGTACCAGCCCGTCCCAGCCCACCAAGGCCCGTCTCAGCTTACCGCAGCCCACTACAGACCGTCCCAGCCCACCACAGCCCGTCCCAGCCCACCACAGCCCGTCCCAGCTTACCACAGCCCACCACAGACCGTCCCAGCCCACCACAGCCCGTCCCAGCCCCTCCCAGCCCGTCTCAGCCCACCACAGCCTGTCCCAGCCTGTCCCAGCTCGTCCAAGCCTGTCCCAGACCCCCAGAGCCCGTCGCAGCCCACCACAGCCCGTCACAGCCTGTCCCAGCTCTCCACAACCCACCGCAGCCCGTCCCAGCCCACCACAGCCCGTCCCAGCCCACCACGGCCCACGAAAGCCCACCACAGCCCGTCCCAGCCCACCACAAGCCGTCTTAGCCCACCACAGACCTCCAGAGCCCGTCTCAGCTCACCACAGCCTATCCCAGCCCACCACGAACCACCGCAGCCTATCCCAACCCGTCCCAGCCCACCACGGCCCGTCCCAGCCCACCACGGCCCGTCCCAGCCCGTCCCAGCCCACCACAGTCGTCCCAGCCCACGACAGCCCGTCCCAGCCCACCAGAGCCCGTCCCAGCCCACCACATCCTGTCCCAGCCCACCACAGCCCACCACAGCCCGTCCCAGCCCACCACAGCCCGTCCCAGCCCACCACAGCCCGTCCCAGCCCACCAGAGCCCGTCCCGGCCCACCAGAGCTTGTCCCAGCTCATACCAGCCGACCACAGCCCGTCACAGCCCGTCCCAGCCCACCACATAAAGTACCAGCCCATAGAAGCCCACCACAGCCCGTCCCAGCCCACCAGAGCCCATCCCGGCCCACCACAGCTTGTCCCAGCTTATCCCAGCCCACCACAGCCCGCCACAACCCGTCCCAGCCCACCACGGCCCGTCCCGGCACACCACGGCCCGTCCCGGCCCACCACGGCCCGTCCCAGACCAGCACAGCCCATCCCAGCCCACCACGGCCCGTCCCAGCCCACCACGGCCCGTCCCAGCCCACCACAGCACATCACAGCCCGTCCCAGCCTTCCAGAGCACACCACAGCCCACTACAGCCCGTCCCAGCCCACCACAGCCCACAAGAGCTTGTCACAGACCACTACAGCCCGTCCCAGCCCACCACAACCCACTACGGCCCACCACAGCCCACTACGGCCCACCACAGCCCGTCCCAGCCCACCACAGCCCGTCCCAGCCCACCACAGCCCGGCCCAGCTCGTCCAAGACCACCACAGCCTCTCACAGCACACCACAGCCCGTAACAGCCCACCACAGCAAGTACCAGCCCGTCCCAGCCCACCACGGCCCGTCTCAGCCCACCACGGCCCGTCTCAGCCCACCACGGCCCGTCTCAGCTCACCACAACCCGTCCCAGACGACCACAGCCCGTCCCAGCCCACCACAGCCCACTACGGCCCACCACAGCCCACTACGGCCCACCACAGCCCGTCCCAGCCCACCACAGCCTGTCCCAGCCCACCACAGCCCGTCCCAGCCCACCACAGCCCGTCCCAACTCGTCCCAGACCACCACAGCCTCTCACAGCACACCACAGCCCGTAACAGCCCACCACAGCAAGTACCAGCCCGTCCCAGCCTACCACGGCCCGTCTCAGTCCACCACGGCCCGTCTCAGCTCACCACAACCCGTCCCAGACGACCACAGCCCGTCCCAGCCCACCACAGCCCACCACAGCCTGTCCCAGCCCACCACGGCCCGTCCCAGCCCACCACAGCCCGTCCCAGCCCACCAGAGCCCGTCCCAGCCTGTTTCAGCCCACCACGGCTAACCACGGCCTGTCCCGGCCCACCACGGCCAACCACGGTCCACCATGGCCCACCAGAGCACACCACGGCCCACCACGGCCCTTCCCAGTCCACCACAGCCCACCACAGCCTGTCCCAGCCCACCACGGCCCGTCCCAGCCCACCACGGCCCACCCCAGCCAACCACGGCCCGTCCCAGCCCACCACGGCCCGTCCCAGCCCACCACGGCCCATCACAGCCCACCACAGTTCACCACAGCCCGTCCTAGCCCAGCACGGCCCGTCCCAGCCCACCACGGACCACCACGGCCCATCTCAGCCCACCACAGCCTGTCCAAGCCCAGCACAGCCCTCCACAACCCTCCACACCCCGTCCCAACCCTCCACAGCTCATCCCAGCCTACCACAGCCTGTCGCAGCCCAACACAGCTTATCCCAGCCCACCGCAGCCCGTCCCAGCCCACCGCAGCCCGTCCCAGCCCACCGCAACCCGTCCCAGCCAACCGCAACCCGTCCCAGCCCACCACAGCCCACCACAGGTCACCACAGCCCACCACCGGTCACCACAGCCCACCACCGGTCACCACAGCCCACCACAGGTCACCACAGCCTGTTTCAGCCCACCACGGCAAACCACGGCCCATCCCAGCCCACCACGGCCCGCCATGGCCCACCACAGCTCGTCCCAGATAAACACGGCGCACCACAGCCCACCACGGCCCGTCCCGGCCCACCACAGCCCGTCCCAGCCCACCACAGCCCACCACAGCCCATCACAGCCCACCACAGCCCGTCCCAGCTTACCACAGCCCACCACAGACCGTCCCAGCCCACCACAGACCGTCCCAGCCCACCACAGCCTCTCACAGCCCACCACAGCCCGTCCCAGCCCACCACTGCCCATCCCAGCCCACCACAAGCCGTCCCAGCCCGTCCCAGCCCGTCCCAACGCACCAAAGCCCGTCCCAGCACACCACAGCCCACAACAGCCCATCACAGCCCACAACAGCCCGTCCCAGCTTACCACAGCCCACCACAGACCGTCCCAGCCCACCACAGCCCGTCCCAGCCCACCACAGCCCGTCTCAGCCCACCACAGACCGTCCCAGCCCACCACTGCCCGTCCCAGCCCGTCCCAGCCCGTCCCAACCCACCACAACCCGTCCCAGCCCACCACAGCCCACCACAGGCCACCACAGGCCATCCCAGCCCAAAACAGACTGTCCCAGCAAACCACAGCCCGTCCCACCAAACCACAGCCCGTCCCAGCCCACCACAGACCACTACAGCACACCACAGCCTACCGCAGCCCACCACAGCCCGTCCCAGCCCGGCACAGCTCGTCCCAGCCCACCACGGCCCGTCCCAGCCCACCACAGACCACCACAGCCTGTCCCATCCCACCACAGCCCGTTCCAGCCCACCACAGACCGTCGCAGCTCACCACAGAAAGTCCCAGCCCATCCCAGCCCACCACAACCCGTCCCAGCTTACCACAGCCCACCACAGCCCGTGTCAGCCCGTCCCAGCTCACCACAACCCACCACAGCCCGCTCCAGCCCACCACAGCCCGTCCCAGCCCACCACAGCCCGTCCCATCCCACCACGGCCCGTCCCAGCTTGTCGCAGCCCACCACAGCGCGTCCCAGCCCACCACAGACCACCACAGCCTGTCCCATCCCACCACAGCCCGTTCCAGCCCACCACAGACCGTCCCAGCCCACCAAGGCCCGTCTCTGCTCACCACAGCACGTACCAGCCTGTCTCAGCCTACCACAGCCCGTCCCAGCATGTCCCAGCCCACCGCAGCCGGTCCCAGCCCACCGCAGCCCGTCCCAGCCCACCGCAGCCCGTCCCAGCCCACCGCAACCCGTCCCAGCCCGTCCCAGCCCGTCCCGGCTCACCACAGCTCGTCCCAGCCCAACACGGCCGACCACAGCCCACTACGGCCCACCACAGCCTGTCCCAGCCCACCACGGCCCGTCCCAGCCCACCACGGCCCGTCCCAGCCCACCACGGCCCGTCCCAGCCCACCACAGCCCGTCCCAGCCCACCACGGCCCGTCCCAACCCACCACAACCCGTCCCAGCCCACCACAGCCCACCACAGGCCACCACAGGCCATCCCAGCCCAAAACAGACGGTCCCAGCCAACCACAGCCCGTCGAGCCCACCACGGCCCGTCCCAGCCCACCACGGCCCATCACAGCCCACCACAGTTCACCACAGCCCGTCCTAGCCCAGCACGGCCCGTCCCAGCTCACCACGGACCACCACGGCCCATCTCAGCCCACCACAGCCTGTCCAAGCCCAGCACAGCCCTCCACAACCCTCCACAGCCCGTCCCAACCCTCCACAGCTCATCCCAGCCTACCACAGCCCGTCGCAGCCCAACACAGCTTATCCCAGCCCACCGCAGCCCGTCCCAGCCCACCGCAGCCCACCACAGCCCACCACAGGCCACCGCAGGCCATCCCAGCCCAAAACAGACGGTCCCAGCAAACCACAGCCCGTCCCACCAAACCACAGCCCGTCCCAGCCCACCACAGACCACTACAGCACACCACAGCCTACCGCAGCCCACCACAGCCCGTCCCAGCCCGGCACAGCTCGTCCCAGCCCACCACGGCCCGTCCCAGCCCACCACAGACCACCACTGCCTGTCCCATCCCACCACAGCCCGTTCCAGCCCACCACAGACCGTCGCAGCTCACCACAGAAAGTCCCAGCCCATCCCAGCCCACCACAACCCGTCCCAGCTTACCACAGCCCACCACAGCCTGTGTCAGCCCGTCCCAGCTCACCACAACCCACCACAGCCCGCTCCAGCCCACCACAGCCCGTCCCAGCCCACCACAGCCCGTCCCATCCCACCACGGCCCGTCCCAGCTTGTCGCAGCCCACCACAGCGCGTCCCAGCCCACCACAGACCACCACAGCCTGTCCCATCCCACCACAGCCCGTTCCAGCCCACCACAGACCGTCCCAGCCCACCAAGGCCCGTCTCTGCTCACCACAGCACGTACCAGCCTGTCTCAGCCTACCACAGCCCGTCCCAGCATGTCCCAGCCCACCGCAGCCCGTCCCAGCCCACCGCAGCCCGTCCCAGCCCACCGCAGCCCGTCCCAGCCCACCGCAACCCGTCCCAGCCCGTCCCAGCCCGTCCCGGCTCACCACAGCTCGTCCCAGCCCAACACGGCCGACCACAGCCCACTACGGCCCACCACAGCCTGTCCCAGCCCACCACGGCCCGTCCCAGCCCACCACGGCCCGTCCCAGCCCACCACGGCCCGTCCCAGCCCACCACAGCCCGTCCCAGCCCACCACAGCCCGTCCCAATTCACCACGGCCCGTCCCAGCCCACCACGGCCTGTCCCAGCGAACCACAGCCCGTCCCAGCCCACCACAGCCCACCATAGCCAGTCCCAGCCCACCACAGCCCGTCCAAGCCCAACACAGCTCGTGCCTGTCCATCCCAGCCCACCACAGCCCACCACAGCCCGTCCCAGCCAACCAGAAGCAGTCCCAGCCCACCACAACCCGTCCAAGCCCACCACAGGTCGTACCTATCCATCCCAGCCCACCACAGCCCACCACAGCCCGTCCCAGCCAACCAGAGCCAGTCCCAGCCCACCACAACACGTCCAAGCCCACCACAGGTCGTACCTGTCCATCCCAGCCCACCACAGCCCGTGTCAGCCCGTCCCAGACCTTCCCAGCTCACCACAACCCACCACAGCACGTCCCCGCCCAGCAGAGCCCGTCCCCGCCCAGCAGAGCCCATCCCAGCCCAGCACAGCTCGTCCCAGCCTGTCCCAGGCCTTCCCAGCCCACCACAGCCCTGTCTGGCCCACCACGGCGCACCACAACCCACCACAACTTGTCCCAGCACACCACAGCCCGTCCTAGCCCACCACAGCCCGTCCCAGCCCACCACAGCCCGTCACAGCCCGTCCCAGCATGTCCCAGCCCACCGCAGCCCGTCCCAGCCCAGCACAGCCCGTCCCAGCCCAGCGCAGCCCGTCCCAGCCCAGCACAGCCCGTCCCAGCCCAGCGCAGCCCGTCCCAGCCCACCGCAACCCGTCCCAGCCCGTCCCAGCCCACCACAGCCCGTCCCAGCCCACCACAGCCCGTCCCAGCCCACCACAGCTCGTCCCGGCCCAACACGGCCGACCACAGCCCACTACGGCCCACCACAGCCTGCCCCAGCCCACCACAGCCCACCACAGCTTACCACGGCCCGTCCCAGCCTGCCACGGCCCGTCCCAGCCCACCACAGCCCGTCCCAGCTCACCACAGCCCGTCCCAGCCCACCACTGACCACCACAGTTCATCCCAGCCCACCACAGTTCGTCCCAGCCCGCCACAGCCCGGCCCGGCCCACCACGGCCCGGCCCAGCCCACCACGTCCCGTCCCGGCCAACCACAGCCTGTCAAAGCCCACCGCGGGCTGTCCCAGCCCACCACGGCCCGTCCCAGCTCACTACGGCCCGTCCCAGCCCACCACTGACCACCACAGTTCATCCCAGCCCACCACAGTTCGTCCCAGCCCGCCACAGCCCGGCCCGGCCCACCACGGCCCGGCCCAGCCCACCACGTCCCGTCCCGGCCAACCACAGCCTGTCAAAGCCCACCGCGGGCTGTCCCAGCCCACCACGGCCCGTCCCAGCTCACTACGGCCCGTCCCAGCCCGTCCCAGCCCGTGAAAGCCCGTCCCAGCTTACCACAGCCCATCACAGCCCACCACGGTCCACCACAGCCCACCACAGCCTGTCCCAGCCCACCATGGCCCATAACAACCCACCATGGCCCGTCCCGGCCCACCACGGCCCGTCCCGGCCTACTACGGCTTGTTCCAGCCCACCACAGCCTATCCCAGCCCACCACAGGCCACTACAACAGACCACAGCCCATCACAGCTCGCCCCAGTCCGGCACAGCTCGTCCCAGCCCTTCCCAGCCCACCACAGCATGTCCCAGGCCCCCACAGCCCACGACAGCCCGTCCCAGCCCACGACAGCCCGTCCCATCCCACGACAGCCTGTCCCAGCCCACCACAGACCACTACAGCACACCACAGCCTACCGCAGCCCACCACAGCCCGTCCCAGCCCGTCACAGCTCGTCCCAGACCGTCACAGCTCGTCCCAGCCCGTCCCAGCCCACCGCGGCCCGTCCCAGCCCACAACAGACCACCACAGTTCGTCCCAGCCCGCCACAACCCGTCCCAAACCGCCACGGCCTGTCCCAGCCAAACAAGGCCCGTCCCGGCCCACCACGGCCCGTCCCGGCCCACTACGCCCTGTCCCGGCCAACCACGGCCCGTCCCGGCCCACCACGGCCCGTCCCGGCCCACCACAGCCTGTCCCAGCCCACCACAGCCCGTTCCAGCCCACCACAGACCGTCGCAGCTCACCACAGAAAGTCCCAGCCCACCACAGCCCGTCACAGCCCACGACAGCCCGTCCCAGCCCACGACAGCCCGTCCCAGCCCACCACAGCCCGTCCCAGCCCACCACAGGCCACTACAGCACACCACAGCCTACCGCAGACCACCACAGCCCGTCTCAGCCCACCACAGCCCACCACAACTTGTCCCAGCCCACCAGAGCCCGTGCCAGCCCACCACAGCCCGTCTCAGCCCACCACAGACCACCACACTTTGTCCCAGCCCACCACAGTCCGTCCCAGCCCACCAGAGCCCGTCCCAGCCCACCAGAGTCCGTTCCAGCCCACCAAAGCCCGTCCCCGCCCACCACAGCCCGTCCCCGCTCACCACAGCTTGTCCCAGCCCACCACAGCCCTTCCCAGCTCACCACACCCCGTCCCCGCCCACCACAGCCGATCCCCGCCCACCACAGCCCGTCCCCGCCCACCACAACTTGTCCCCGCCCACCACAGCTTGTCCCCGCCCATTACGGCCCTTCCCAGCCCACCACGGCCCGTCCCAGCCAACCAAGACCGGTCCCGGCCCACCACGGCCCGTCCCAACCCACCACGGCCCAGCCCAGCCCACCACAACCCACCACAGCCCATTACAGCTTACCACAGCCCGTCCCAACCCACCACAGCCTGTTCCAGCCCACCACAGACCGTGCCCGCCCACCTCAGCCCGTCCCCGACCACCACAGCACGTCCAAGCCCGTCCCCGCCCACCACAACCCGTCACCGCCCACCACAGCCCGTCCAAGGCGTCCCAGCCCGTCCCAGCCCATCTCAGCCCGTCCCAGCCCACCAGAACTCGTCCCAGCCCACCACAGCTCATCCCAGCCTGTCCCAGCCCACCACAGCCCGTCCCAGCCCACCACAGCCCGTCCCAGCCTGTCCCAGCCCACCACAGCCTGTCCCAGCCCACCAAAGCCCGTCCCAGCCCGTCTCATCCCACCACAGCCCACCACAGCTTGTCCCAGCCCACCACAGCCCACCACAGCCCGTCCCAGCGCGTCCCAGCCCGTCCCGGCCCACCACAGCCCGTCCCAGCCCACCACAGCCCGTCCCAGCCTGTCCCAGCCCACCACAGCCCGTCCCAGCCCACCACAGCCCTTCACCGCCCACCACAGCCCGTCCCAGCCCACCAAAGCCCGTCCCAGCCCAGCACGGCCCATCCCAGCACACCACGGCCCGTCCCAGCCCACCACGGCCCACCACGACAGATCTCAACCCACCACAGCCTGTCCAAGCCCACCACAGCCCTCCACAGCTCTTCACAGCCCGTCCCAAACCACCACAGACTGTCTCAGCTCATCACAACCCAACACAGCGTACCAGAGCCCGTCCCAACCCACCACAGTCCAGCCCAGCCCACCACAGCCTGTCCCAGCCCACCACAGCCCGTCTCAACTCACCACAGCCTGTCCCAGCCCACCACAACCCACCACAGCCAAACACGGCCCACCACAGCCCGTCCCAGCCCACCACGGCCCGTCCCAGACCACCACAGCCCGTCCCAGCCCACCACAGGCCACTACAGCACACCACAGCCTACCGCATACCACCACAGCCCGTCTCAGCCCACCACAGCCCACCACAACTTGTCCCAGCCCTTCACAGCCCTTTTCAGCCAACCACAGCCCATCCCAGCCCACCACAGCCCGTCTCAGCCCTTCCCAGCCCACCACAGCGCGTCCCAGCCCACCACGGCCTGTTCCAGCCCACCAGAGCCCGTCCCAGTCCACCATAGCCCGTCCCAGCCCGTCCCAGCCCACCAAAGCCTGTCTAAGCTCACCAGAACCCACCACAGCCCACCACGGCCCGTCCCAGCCCACCACAGCTTTTTCCACACCACCAGAGCCCGTCGAAGCCCACCACAGCCCGTCCAAGCCCACCACAGCCCGTGCCAGCCCGTCCCAGTCCGTGCCAGCTCGTTCCAGACCGTGCCAGCTCGTTCCAGACCGTGCAAGCTCGTCCCAGCCCGTGCCAGCCCGTCCCAGGCCGTGCCAGCCCGTCCCAGCCCGTGCCAGCCCGTCCCAGTCCACCACAACCCACCACAGCCAAACATGGCCCACCACAGCCTGTCCCAGCCCACCACATCCCGTCCCAGCCCACCACATCCTGTCCCAGCCCACCACAGCCCGTCCCAGCCCCTCCCAGCCCGTGTCAGCCCACCACAGCCTGTCCCAGCCCACCACAGCCCACTAGAGCCCGTGCCAGCCCACCACAGCCCGTCCCAGCCCACCACAACCCGTCCCAGCCCACCACAGCCTGTCCCAGCCCACCACAGACCACCACAGCCAAACACGGCCCACCAAAGCCCGTCCCAGCCCAACTCGGCCCGTCCCAGCCTACCACAGCCTGTCCCAGCCCACCACAGCCCGTCCCAGCCCACCACAGCCTACCGCATACCACCACAGCCCGTCTCAGCCCACCACAGCCCACCACAACTTGTCCCAGCCCTCCACAGCCCTTTTCAGCCAACCACAGCCCATCCCAGCCCACCACAGCCCGTCTTAGCCCTTCCCAGCCCACCACAGCCCGTCCCAGCCCACCACGGCCTGTTCCAGCCCACCAGAGCCCGTCCTAGTCCACCATAGCCCGTCCCAGCCCACCACAGCCCACCAAAGCCTGTCTAAGCTCACCAGAACCCACCACAGCCCACCACAGCCCGTCCCAGCCCACCACGGCCTTTCCCAGCCCACCACGGCCCGTCCCAGCCCACCACAGACCGTCCCAGCACACCACAGCCCACCAAAGCCCGTCTAAGCTCACCAGAACCCACCACAGCCCACCACAGTCCGTCCCAGCCCACTACAACTCGTCCCAGCCCACCACAGCCCACCACAGCCCGTCCCTGAAGCACCACAGCCCGTCCCAACCCACCACAACCCGTCCCAGCCCACCACAGCCCGTCCCAGCCCACCACAGACCACCACAGACCGTCCCAGCCCACCACGGCCCTTCCCAGCCCACCACAGTCTGTCCCAGCCCACCACGGCCCGTCCCAGCCCACCACAGCCCGTCCCAGCCCACAACAGCGCATTCCAGACCAACAGAGCCCGTCCCAGCACGTCCCGGCCCACCACAGCCCGTCCCAGCATACCACAGCCCACCACAGCCCGTCTCAGTTAACCACAGCCCACCACAGCCCGTCCCGTCCCACTACAACTCGTCCAAGCCCACCACAGGCCACCACAGCCCACCACAGCCTGTTCCAGCCCACCACAGCCCGTCCCAGCCCGTCCCAGCCCACCCCAGCCTGTTCCAGACCACCAGAGCCCGTCTTAGCGCACCACAGACCGTCCCAGCCCACCAAAGCCCGTCCCAGCCCACCACAGCTCGTCCCAGCCCACCACAGCCCGTCACCGCCCAGCACAGACCATCCCCGCCCACCATAGCCGGTCCCCGCCCACCACAGCCGGTCCCAGCTCATCCCAGCTCTTCCCAGCTCACCACAGCCCGTCCCAGCCAACCACAGCCCATCACAGACCGTCCCAGCCCACCAGAGCCCGTCCCAGCTTACCACAGCCCGTGCCAGCCCGTCTCAGTTCACCACAGCCCGTGCCGGCCCACCACAGCCCGTCCCAGCCAACCACAGCCCACCACAGCCCGTCCCAGCCCACCACAGCCCTTTCGACACCACCAGAGCCCGTCCCAGCCCACCATAGCTCGTCCCAGCCCACCACAGCCCATCCAAGCCCACCACAGACGTTCCAGCCCACCACAGCCCGTGCCAGCCCGTCCCAGTCCGTGCCAGCTCGTTCCAGCCCGTCCCAGCCCGTGCCAGCCCGTCCCAGCCCACCACAGCCCACACCAGCCCGTCCCAGCCCACCACAGCATGTCCCAGCCCACCACAGCAAACTACAGCCCGTCCCGGCCCACCACAGCCCATCCCTGAAGCACCACAGCCCGTCCCAGCCCACCACAACCCCTCCCAGCCCACCACAGCCCGTCCCAGCCCACCACAGACCACCACAGACCGTCCCAGCCCGTCCCAGCCCATCCCAGCCCACCACGGCCCGTCCCAGCCCACCACAGCCCGTCCCAGCGCACCACAGCCCGTCCCAGCCCACCACAGACCACCACAGACCGTCCCAGCCCACCACGGCCCATCCCAGCCCACCACGGCCCATGCCAGCCCACCACGGCCCACCACGACAGATCTCAACCCACCACAGCCAAACACGGCCCACCACAGCCCGTCCCAGCCCACCACAGGCCACTACAGCACACCACAGCCTACCGCAGACCACCACAGCCCGTCTCAGCCCACCACAGCCCACCACAACTTGTCCCAGCCCACCAGAGCCCGTCCCAGCCCACCACAGCCCGTCTCAGCCCACCACAGACCACCACAGTTTGTCCCAGCCCACCACAGTCCGTCCCGGCCCACCACAGCCCGTCCCAGCCCACCAGAGTCCGTTCCAGCCCACCAAAGCCCGTCCCCGCCCACCACAGCCCGTCCCCGCTCACCACAGCTTGTCCCAGCCCACCACAGCCCTTCCCAGCTCACCACACCCCGTCCCCGCCCACCACAGCCGATCCCCGCCCACCACAGCCCGTCCCCGCCCACCACAACTTGTCCCCGCCCACCACAGCTTGTCCCCGCCCATTACGGCCCTTCCCAGCCCACCACGGCCCGTCCCAGCCAACCAAGACCGGTCCCGGCCCACCACGGCCCGTCCCAACCCACCACGGCCCAGCCCAGCCCACCACAACCCACCACAGCCCATTACAGCTTACCACAGCCCGTCCCAACCCACCACAGCCTGTTCCAGCCCACCACAGACCGTGCCCGCCCACCTCAGCCCGTCCCCGACCACCACAGCACGTCCAAGCCCGTCCCCGCCCACCACAACCCGTCACCGCCCACCACAGCCCGTCCAAGGCGTCCCAGCCCGTCCCAGCCCATCTCAGCCCGTCCCAGCCCACCAGAACTCGTCCCAGCCCACCACAGCTCATCCCAGCCTGTCCCAGCCCACCACAGCCCGTCCCAGCCCACCACAGCCCGTCACCGCCCAGCACAGACCATCCCCGCCCACCATAGCCGGTCCCCGCCCACCACAGCCGGTCCCAGCTCATCCCAGCTCTTCCCAGCTCACCACAGCCCGTCCCAGCCAACCACAGCCCATCACAGACCGTCCCAGCCCACCAGAGCCCGTCCCAGCTTACCACAGCCCGTCCCAGCCAACCACAGCCCACCACAGCCCGTGCCGGCCCACCACAGCCCGTCCCAGCCAACCACAGCCCACCACAGCCCGTCCCAGCCCACCACAGCCCTTTCGACACCACCAGAGCCCGTCCCAGCCCACCATAGCTCGTCCCAGCCCACCACAGCCCGTCCAAGCCCACCACAGACGTTCCAGCCCACCACAGCCCGTGCCAGCCCGTCCCAGTCCGTGCCAGCTCGTTCCAGCCCGTCCCAGCCCGTGCCAGCCCGTCCCAGCCCACCACAGCCCACACCAGCCCGTCCCAGCCCACCACAGCATGTCCCAGCCCACCACAGCATGTCCCAGGCAACCACTGACCACCACAGCCCGTCCCAGTCTGTCCCAGCCCATCCCAGCCCACCACAGCCCGTCCCAGCCTACAACAGCCCGTCCCAGCCCACCACAGCCCGTCCCAGCCAAGCACAGCCCACCACAGCCCGTCCCAGCCCACCACGGCCCGTCCCAGCCCACCACGGCCCGTCCCAGCCCACCACAGCCCGTCCCAGCCCACCACAGCGCGTCCCAGCACACCACAGCCCGTCCCAGCCCACCACAGCCCGTCCCAGCCCACCACAGCCCGTCCCAGCCCACCACAGCCTACAACAGCACGTCCCGGCCCACCAAAGCCCGTCCCAGCCCACTACGGTCCACCACGGCCCGTCCAGGCCCATCACCGCCCGTCCCGGCCCACCATGGTCCGTCCCAGCCCACCGCGGCCCACCTCAGCCCACCACTGCCCGTCCCAGCCCACCACAGTCCGTCCAACCCACCACAGCCCGTCCCAGGACACCACAGTCTGTCCCAGCCCACCACAGCTCGTCCCAGCCCACCAAAGCCCACCAAAGCCTGTCCCCGCTCACCACACCCCGTCCCAGCCCACCACAGCCCGTCCCCGCCCACCACAGCCCGTCCCTGCCCACCACAACTTGTCCCCACCCACTACGGCTCTTCCCGGCCCACCACGGCCCGTCCCAGCCAACCAAGACCGGTCCCGGCCCACCACGGCACGTCCCAACCCACCACGGCCCAGCCCAGCCCACCACAGCCCACCACAGCCCGTCCCAGCCCACCACAGCCCACCAAAGCCCGTCCCCGCTCACCACACCACGTCCCCGCCCACCAGAGCCCATCCCCGCCCACCACAGCCCATCCCCTCCCACCACAGCCCGTCCCTGCCCACCACAACCTGTCCCACCCACCACAACTTGTCCCCACCCACTACGGCCCTTCCCGGCCCACCACGGCCCGTCCCAGCCAACCAAGACCGGTCCCGGCCCACCACGGCACGTCCCAACCCACCACGGCCCAGCCCAGCCCACCACAACCCACCACAGCCCATTACAGCTTACCACAGCCCGTCCCAACCTACCACAGCCCGTTCCAGCCCACCACAGACGGTGCTCGCTCACCACAGCACATCCAAGCCCGTCCCAGCCCACCACAACCCGTCACCGACCACCACAACCCGTCACCGCCCACCACAGCCCGTCCAAGGCGTCCCAGCCCGTCCCAGCCCATCTCAGCCCGTCCCAACACACCACAGCCCGTCCCAGCTCACCACAGCGCGTCCCAGCCCACCACAGCGCGTCCCAGCCCACCACAGCCCGTCCCAGCCCACCACAGAAAGTCCCAGCACACCACAGCCTACAACAGCACGTCCCGGCCCACCAAAGCCCGTCCCAGCCCACTACGGTCCACCACGGCCCGTCCAGGCCCATCACCGCCCGTCCCGGCCAACCATGGTCCGTCCCAGCCCACCGCGGCTTACCTCAGCCCACCACTGCCCGTCCCCGCTCACCACACCCCGTCCCCGCCCACCACAGCCCATCCCCGCCCACCACAGCCCATCCCCTCCCACCACAGCCCGTCCCTGCCCACCACAACCTGTCCCGCCCACCACAACTTGTCCCCACCCACTACGGCCCTTCCCGGCCCACCACGGCCCGTCCCAGCCAACCAAGACCGGTCCCGGCCCACCACGGCAAGTCCCAACCCACCACGGCCCAGCCCAGCCCACCACAACCCACCACAGCCCATTACAGCTTACCACAGCCCGTCCCAACCCACCACAGCCTGTTCCAGCCCACCACAGACCGTGCTCGCTCAACACAGCACATCCAAGCCCGTCCCAGCCCACCACAACCCGTCCCCGCCCACCACAACCCGTCACCGCCCACCACAGCCCGTCCAAGGCGTCCCAGCCCGTCCCAGCCCATCTCAGCCCGTCCCAGCCCACCAGAACTCGTCCCAGCCCACCACAGCTCGTCCCAGCCCACCACAGCCCGTCCCAGCCCACCAAAGCCCGTTCCAGCCCACCACAGCCCACCAAAGCCCGTCCCCGCCACCAAAGCCCGTCCCCGCCCACCACAACCCGTCACCGCCCACCACCACCCGTCCAAGGCGTCCCAGCCCGTCCCAGCCCATGTCAGCCCGTCCCAGCCCACCACAACTCGTCCCAGCCCACCACAGCCCGTCCCAGCCTGTCCCAGCCCACCACAGCCCGTCCCAGCCTGTCCCAGTCCATTGCGGCCCACCACATCCCGTCCCAGCCCGTCCCATCCCACCATAGACCACCACAGCTCGTCCCAGCCCACCACAGCCCACCACAGCCCGTCCCAGCCCGTCCCGGCGCACCACAGCCCGTCTCAGCCCGATCCAGCTCACCACAGCCCGTCCCAGCTCACCACATCCCGTCATAGCCCCCCACAGCCCATCCCAGCCCACCACAGCTCACCACAGTTCACCACGGCCGGTTCCAGCCCACAACGGCGCACCGCGGCCCACCACAGCCCGTCCCAGCCCACCACGGCCCGTCCCAGCCCACCACGGCCCGTCCCAGCCCACCACGGCCCGTCCCAGTTCGTGCCAGCCAATACCAGCCCACCACAGCCAGTGACAGCCTGTCCCAGCCCACCACAGCCCGTCCCGTCCCACCACAGCCCACCACAGCCCGTCCCAGCCCACGAGAGCCCACTACAGCTTGTCACAGACCACCACAGCCCGTCCCAGCCCACCACAGCCTGTCCCAGCACACCACAGCCTACAACAGCAAGTCCCGGCCCACCAAAGCCCGTCCCAAACCACTACGGTCCACCACGGCCCGTCCAGGCCCATCACCGCCCGTCCCGGCCCACCATGGTCCGTCCCGGCCCACCGCGGCCCACCTCAGCCCACCACTGCCCGTCCCAGCCCACCACAGTCCGTCCCAGCCCACCACAGCCCGTCCCAGGACACCACAGTCTGTCCCAGCCCACCACAGCCCGTCCCAGCCTACCACAGCCCACCACAGCCCGTCCCAGCCCACCACAGCTCGTCCCAGCCCACCACAGCCCACCAAAGCCCGTCCCCGCTCACCACACCCCGTCCCCGCCGACCACAGCCCATCCCCGCCCACCACAGCCCGTCCCTGCCCACCACAACTTGTCCCCACCCACTACGGCCCTTCCCGGCCCACCACGGCCCGTCCCAGCCAACCAAGACCGGTCCCGGCCCACCACGGCACGTCCCAACCCACCACGGCCCAGCCCAGCCCACCACAACCCACCACAGCCCATTACAGCTTACCACAGCCCGTCCCAACCCACCACAGCCCGTTCCAGCCCACCACAGACCGTGCCCGCCCACCACAGCACATCCAAGCCCATCCCAGCCCACCACAACCTGTCACCGCCCACCACAACCCGTCACCGCCCACCACAGCCCGTCCAAGGCGTCCCAGCCCGTCCCAGCCCATCTCAGCCCGTCCCAGCCCACCAGAACTCGTCCCAGCCCACCACAGCTCGTCCCAGCCCACCACAGCCCGTCCCAGCCCACCAAAGCCCGTTCCAGCCCACCACAGCCCACCAAAGCTCGTCCCCGCCCACCAAAGCCCGTCCCCGCCCACCACAACCCGTCCCAGCCCACCACAACCCGTCCAAGGCGTCCCAGCCCGTCCCAGCCCATGTCAGCCCATCCCAGCCCGTCCCAGCTCGTCCCAGCCCACCACAGGCCTTCCCAGCCCCTCCCAGACCCCCAGAGCCGGCCCAGCCCGTTTCAGCCCCTCCCAGACCGTCTCAGCTCACCACACCCCACCACAGCCCATCCCAGCCCACCACGGCCTGTTCCAGCCCACCAGAGCCCGTCCCAGTCCACCAGAGCCCGTCCCAACCTACCACAGCTTGTCCCGGCCCACCACAGCCCGTCCCAGCCTGTCCCAGCCCACCACAGCCCGTCCCAGCCCACCACAGGCCACTACAGCACACCACAGCCGACGGCAGACCACCACTGCCCGTCACAGCTCGTCCCAACCCATCACAGCTTGTCACAGCCCGTCTCAGCCCACCACAGCCCGTCCCAGCCAAACACAGTCCGTCCCAGCCCACCACAGCCCGTCCCAGCCCGTCCCAGCTCATCCCAGCCCACCTCAGCCCACCACTGCTCGTCCCAGCCCACCACTGCCCGTCCCAGCCCGTCCCAGCTCGTCCCAGCCCACCACAGGCCTTCCCAGCCCCTCCCAGACCCCCAGAGCCGGCCCAGCCCGTTTCAGCCCCTCCCAGACCGTCTCAGCTCACCACACCCCACCACAGCCCATCCCAGCCCACCACGGCCTGTTCCAGCCCAGCAGAGGCCGTTCCAGTCCACCAGAGCCCGTCCCAACCTACCACAGCTTGTCCCGGCCCACCATAGCCCATCCCGTCCCACCACAGCCCGTCCCGGCCCACCAGAGCCCGTCTCAGCACACCACAGCCCGTCCTGGCTCACCACAGCCCGTCCCGTCCAACCACAGCCCACGACAGCCCGTCCCAGCCCACCACAGGCCACTACAGCACACCACAGGCTACTGTTGACCACCACAGCCCGTCCCAGCCCACCACAGCCTGTCCCGTCCCACCACAGCCCACCACAGCCCGTCCCAGCCCGCCACAGCCCGTCCCAGCCCACCACAGCCCACCATAGCCCAATACAGCCCACCACAGCCCGTCCCAGCCCGTCCCAGCCCATCTCAGCTCACCACAACCCACCACAGCCCGTCCAAGCCCACCACAGCCCATTACAGCTTACCACAGCCCGTCCCAGCCCACCAGATCCCGTTCCAGCCCACCAGAGCCCACCAAAGACCGTCCCCGCCCACCACAGCCCGTCCCAGCCAACAACAGACCATTCCAGACCAGCAGAGCCTGTCCCTGCCCACCAGAGCCTGTCCCCGCCCACCACAGCCCTTTCCCGCCAACCACAGCCCGTCCCCGCCCACCACGGCCCGTCCCCACCCACCACGGCCCGTCCCAGTCCACCACAGCCCGTCCCAGCCCACCACAGCCCGTCCCAGCCCACCACGGCCCGTGCCAGCTCACCACGGCCCGTCCCAGCTCACCACAGCTCGTCCCAGCCCACCACAGTTCGTCCCAGCTCACCACAGCCCGTCCCAGCCCGTGCCAGCCCACCACAGCCCACTACAGACCGTCCCAGCACTTCCCAGCCCGTCCCAGCCCACCACAGCCCATTCCAGACCACCAGAACCCGTCCCCACCAACCACAGCTCGTCCCGGCCCACCACAGCCCGCCCCGGCCCACCACAGTCCGTCCCAGCCCACCACAGCCCGTCCCAGCCCACCACAGCCCGTCCCAGCCCACCACAGCTTGTCCCAGCCCACTAAGTCCCACCACAGCCCACCACAGCACACCACAGTTCACCACGGCCCACCACGGCACGTCCCAGCCCACCATAGCCCGTCTCAGCTCACCACAGCCTGTCCAAGCCCACCACGACCCACCACAGCCCGTCCCAGCCCACCACGGCCCGTCCCAGCCCACCAAAGCCCGTCCCCGCTCACCACACCCCGTCCCCGCCCACCACAGCCCATCCCCGCCCACCACAGCCCGTCCCTGCCCACCACAACTTGTCCGCACCCACTACGGCCCTTCCCGGCCCACCACAGCCCGTACCAGCCAAACACAGTCCGTCCCAGCCCACCACAGCCCGTCCCAGCCAACAACAGACCATTCCAGACCAGCAGAGCCTGTCCCTGCCCACCAGAGCCTGTCCCCGCCCACCACAGCCCATCCCCGCCCACCACGGCTCGTCCCAGCACACCACAGCCCGTCCCAGCCCATCCCTGCCCACCACAGCCCGTCCCAGCCCACCACAGCACGTCCCAGCCCACCACAGCCCGTCCAAGCACACCACAGCCTACAACAGCACGTCCCGGCCCACCAAAGCCCGTCCCAGCCCACTACGGTCCACCACGGCCCGTCCAGGCCCATCACCGCCCGTCCCGGCCCACCATGGTCCGTCCCGGCCCACCGCGGCCCACCTCAGCCCACCACTGCTCGTCCCAGCCCACCACTGCCCATCCCAGCCCACCACTGCCCGTCCCAGCCCGTCCCAGCTCGTCCCAGCCCACCACAGGCCTTCCCAGCCCCTCCCAGACCCCCAGAGCCGGCCCAGCCCGTTTCAGCCCCTCCCAGACCGTCTCAGCTCACTACACCCCACCACAGCCCATCCCAGCCCACCACGGCCTGTTCCAGCGACCAGAGCCCGTCCCAGTCCACCAGAGCCCATCCCGTCCCACCACAGCCCGTCCCGGCCCACCAGAGCCCGTCTCAGCACACCACAGCCCGTCCTGGCTCACCTAGCCCGTCCCGTCCAACCACAGCCCACGACAGCCCGTCCCAGCCCACCACAGGCCACTACAGCACACCACAGCCCACCATAGCCCAATACAGCCCACCACAGCCCGTCCCAGCCCATCTCAGCTCACCACAACCCACCACAGCCCGTGCAAGCCCACCACAGCCCATTACAACTTACCACAGCCCGTCCCAGCCCACCAGAGCCCATTCCAGCCCACCAGAGCCCACCAAAGCCCGTCCCCGCCCACCACAGCCCGTCCCAGCCAACAACAGACCATTCCAGACCAGCAGAGCCTGTCCCTGTACACCAGAGCCTGTCCCCGCCCACCACAGCCCTTTCCCGCCCACCACAGCCCGTCCCCGCCCACCACGGCCCGTCCCCGCCCACCACGGCCCGTCCCAGTCCACCACGGCCGGTCCCAGCCCACCACGGCCCACCACAGCCCACCACGGCCCGTCCCAGCTCACCACGGCCCGTCCCAGCTCACCACAGCTCGTCCCAGCCCACCACAGCCAGTCCCAGCTCACCACAGCCCGTCCCAGCCCGTGCCAGCCCACCACAGCCCACTACAGACCGTCCCAGCACTTCCCAGCCCGTCCCAGCCCACCACAGCCCATTCCAGACCACCAGAACCCGTCCCCACCAACCACAGCTCGTCCCGGCCCACCAAAGCCCGCCCCGGCCCTACACAGGCCGGCCTGGCCCACCACAGCCCGCCCCGGCCCACCACAGCCCGTCCCAGCCCACCACAGCCCGTCCCAGCCCACCAAAGCCCGTCCCAGCCCACCACAGCTTCTCCCAGCCCACTAAGTCCCACCACAGCCCACCACAGCACACCACAGTTCACCACGGCCCACCACGGCACGTCCCAGCCCACCATAGCCCGTCTCAGCTCACCACAGCCTGTCCCAGCCCACCACGGCCCACCGCAGCCCGGCCCAGCCCACCACGGCCCGGCCCAGCCCACCACGGCCCGTCCCAGCCCGTGCCAGCCAATACCAGCCCACCACAGCCCTTCCCAGCCCACCACAGCCCGTCCCAGCCCACCACAGCCCACCACAACCCATCCCAGCCCGCCACAGCTCACCACAGCCCGTCCCAGCCCACCACAGCTCACCACAGACCGTCCCAGCCCATCACAGCCCGTCCCAGCTTACCACAGACCACCACAGCCCACCACGGCCTGTCCCAGCCCGTCCCAGCCCACCATAGCCCGTCTCAGCTCACCACAGCCTGTCCCAGCCCACCACGGCCCACCACGGCCCACCAGAGCCTGTCCCAGCCCGTCCCAGCCCACCACAGCCTGTCCCAGCCCGTCCCAGCCCACCACCGCCTGTCCCAGCCCGTCCGAGCCAAACACAGCCCGTCCCAGCCCACCACAGCCCGTCCCCGCCCACCGCAGCCCGTCCCCGCCCACCGCAGCCCGTCCCAGCACACTACAGCTTGTCCCAGCCCATCCCAGCCCGTCCCAGCCCGTCCCAGCCCATCCCAGCACACCACAGCCCGTCCCAGCACACCAGAGATCACCACAGCCCCCCAGATCCCGTCCCAGCCCACCACAGCCCGCACCAGTTTGTCCCAGCCCGTCCCCGCCCACCACAGCCCGTTCCAGCCCACCACAGCCCGTCCCAGCCCGTCCCAGCCCACCACAGCCCGTGCCAGCCCGTGCCAGCCCGTCCCAGAACACCAGAGCCCGTCCCAGCACACCACAGCCCGTCCCAGCCCACCACAGCTTATCCCATCCCACCACAACCTGTCCCAGCCCGTCGCAGCCCACAACAGCCCACCACGGCCCAATACAGCCCGCCACGGCCCACCACAGCCCGTCCCAGCCCACCACAGCCCACCACTGCCCGTCACAGCCCACCACAGCCCTCCACAGCCCGTCCCAGCCCACCACGTCCAACCACGGCCCGCCAAGGCCCACCACAGCCCACCACAGCCCACCACAGCCCTCCACAGCCCACCACGTCCCATCACGGCCCGCCAAGGCCCACCACAGCCCACCACAGCCCACCACTGCCCGGCCCGCCACGGCCCACCAAGGCCCGCCACGGCCCACCACAGCCTGCCACAACCCACCACAGCCGTCCCAGACCGCCACAGCCCGTCTTGGCATGCCACAGCACATCCAAGACCGCCACAGCCCGTCCCAGCCCACCACAGCCCACCACAGCTTTTCCCATCCCAGCACAGCCCACCACAGACTGTCCCAGACCACCACAGCTTATCCCATTCCACCACATCCCGTCCCAGCCCACCACAGCCGACCCCAGCCCACCAAAGCACGTCTCAGCCCACCACAACGCACCACGGACCGTCCCAACACACCACAGCCCGTCTAAGCTCACGAGAACCCACCACAGCCCACCAACAACTCGTCCCAGCCCACCACAGGCCGTCCCAGCCCACCACAGGCCGTCCCAGCCCGTCCCAGCCCGTCCCAGCCCGTCCCAGCCCGTCACAGCCCACCACAGCCCACCACAGCCCACCACAGCCCGTCCCAGCCCACCACAGACCACCACAGCCCACCACAGACCACCACAGCCCGTCCCAGCTCACCACAGCCCACCACAGCCCGTCCCAGCCTTTCACAGCCCCACCACAGCCCGTCCCCGCCCACCACAACCTGTCCACGCCCACCACAGCTGGTCCCCGCCCAACAAAACACCTCCTAGCCCACCACAGCCTGACTCAGCCTACCACAGCCCGTCCCAGCCCGTCCAAGCCCGTCCCAGCACACCACAGCTCGTCCCAGCCCACCACAGCCCGTCCCTGTCCACCGCAGCCCGTCCCCGCCCACCGCAGACCGTCCCCCGCCCACCACAGCCCGTCCGCAACCACCACAGTCCATCTCCCCCCACCACAGCTCGTCCCAGCCCGTCCCAGCCCACCACAGCCCGTCCCAGCCCGTTCCAGCCCACCACAGCCCGTTCCAGCGCACCACAGACCGTCCCAGTCCACCACAGACCGTCCCAGCCTGTCCCAGCCCACCAGAGCCCGTCCCAGCCCGTGCCAGCCCGTCCCAGAACACCACAGCCCGTCCCAGCCCGTCCCAGCCCACCACAGCCCGTCCCAGCCCACCACAGCCCGTCCCAGCCCACCACAGCCCGTCCCAGCCCACCATGGCCCGTCCCAGCCCACCACAGCCCACCACAGCGAACCACGGCCCAGCAAAGCTCACCACAGCCCGTCCCAGCACACCACTGCCCGTCCCAGCCCACCACTGCCCGTTCCGGCCCACCACAGCCCGTCCCGGCCGGTCCCCGGGCACACCACGGCCCACCCCAGCCCACCACGGCCCGTCCCGGCACACCACGGCCCGTCCCAGCCCACCACGGCCCGACCGAGCCCACCACAGCCCGACCGAGCCCACCACAGCCCGTCCCAGCTCACCACAGCCCGTCCCAGTCCACCACAGCCCACCACAGCCTGTCCCAGCCCACCACATCCCACCACAGCTTGTCCCGGCGCACCAGAACCTGTCCAGGCTTACCACAGCGCGGCCCGGCCCAGCACGGCCCGGCCCGGCCCAGCACGCCCCGGCCCGGCCCACCACGGCCCGTCCTGGCCCACCACGGCAGATCTCAACCCACAACAGCCTGTCCAAGCCCACCACAGCCCTCCACAGCTCTCCACAGCCCGTCCCAACCCCCCACAGCCTGTCTCAGCTCACCACAACCCACCACAGCGCAACAGAGCCCGTCCCAGCCCACCACAGCCCGTCCCAGCCCACCACAGCCCGTCCCAGCCCACCACAGCCCACCAGAGCCCGTCTCAGCTCACAACAGCCTGTCCCAGCCCACCACAACCCACCACAGCCAAACACGGCCCACCACAGTCCGTCCCAGCACACCACAGCCCGTCCCAGCCCACCACAGGCCACTACAGCACACCACAGCCTACCGCACCGCCACCGCCCTGTCCCAGCCCACCACAGCCCGTCCCAGCTCACCACAGCCCGCCACAGCTTGTCCCAGACCACAACAGCCCGCCACAGCCCGTCCCAGCCCACCCCAGCCCACCACGGCCCGTCCCGGCACTCCACGGCCCGTCCCGGCCCACCACAGCCCGTCCCAGCACACCACAGCCCGTCCCAGCTCACCACAGCCCGTCCCATCCCACCACAGCCCGTCCCAGTCCACCACAGCCCGTCCCAGCCTACCACAGCCCACCAGAGCCCGTCTCAGCTCACCAGAGCCTGTCCCAGCCCACCACAACCCACCACAGCCAAACATGTTCCACCACAGCCCATCCCAGCCCACCACAGGCCACTACAGCACACCACAGCCTACCGCAGACCGCCACAGCCTGTCCCAGCCCACCACAGCCCGTCCCAGCCCACTACAGCCCGTCCCAGCCAACCACAGCACGCCACAGCTTGTCCCAGCCCACCACAGCCCGCCACGGCCCGTCCCAGCCCACCACGGCCCGTCCCGGCACACCACGGCCCATCCCAGCCCACCACGGCCCGACCGAGCCCACCACGGCCCGACCGAGCCCACAACAGCCCGTCCCAGCTCACCACAGCCCGTCCCAGTCCACCACAGCCCACCACAGCCCGACCCAGCCCACCACATCCCACCACAGCCGGTCCCGGCCCAACAGAACCTGTCCAGGCTTACCACAGCGCGTCCCGGCCCAGCACGGCCCGTCCCGGCCCACCACGGCAGATCTCAACCCACCACAGCCTGTCCAAGCCCACCACAGCCCTCCACAGCTCTCCACAGCCCGCCCAACCCCCCACAGCCTGTCTCAGCTCACCACAACCCACCACAGCGCACCACAGCCCGTCCCAGCACACCACAGCTCGTCCCAGCCCACCACAGCCCGTCCCAGCCCACCACAGCCCGTCCCAGCCCACCACAGCCCGTCCCAGCCTACCACAGCCCACCAGAGCCCGTCTCAGCTCACCACAGCCTGTCCCAGCTCACCACAGCCTGTCCCAGCTCACCACAACCCACCACAGCCAAACACGGCCCGCCACAGCCTGTCCCAGCCCACCACAGCACGTCCCAGCCCACCACAGCCTGCCACAGCTTGTCCCAGCCCACCACAGCCCGTCCCAGCCCACCACAGCCCACCACGGCCCGTCCCGGCACTCCACGGCCCGTCCCAGCCCACCACAGCCCATCCCAGCCCACCACAGCCCGTCCCAGCCCACCACAGCCCTTCCGAGCCGGTCCCAGCCCACCACAGCCCGTCCCAGCCCACCACGGCCCGTCCCAGCCCACCCGCGCCCGTCCCAGATCATCCCAGCTCGTCCCAGTTCACCACAGCTCGTCCCAACCCGTCCCAGCCCACCACAGCCCTTCCCTGCTCACCACAGCCCACCACAGCCCGCCACAGCCCGTCCCAGCCCACCACAGCCCACCACAGCCAGTCCCGGCACTCCACGGCCCGTCCCAGCCCACCACAGCCCGTCCCAGCCCACCACAGCCCGTCCCGGCCCACCACAGCCCGTCCCAGCCTACCACAGCCCACCAGAGCCCGTCTCAGCTCACCACAGCCTGTCCCAGCCCACCACAACCCACCACAGCCAAACATGGCCCACCACAGTCCGTCCCAGCCCACCACAGGCAACTACAGCACACCACAGCCTACCGCAGACCGCCACAGCCTGTCCCAGCCCACCACAGCCCGTCTCAGCCCACTACAGCCCATCCCAGCCCACCACGGCCCACCACGGCAGATCTCAACCCACCACAGCCCGACCAAGCCCACCACAGCCCTCCACAGCTCTCCACAGCCCGCCCAACCCCCCACAGCCTGTCTCAGCTCACCACAACCCACCACAGCGCACCACAGCCCGTCCCAGCACACCACAGCTCGTCCCAGCCCACCACAGACCGTCCCAGCCCACCACAGCCCGTCCTAGCCCACCACAGCTCGTCCCAGCACACCACAGCCCGTCCCAGCACACCACAGCCCACCACAGCCCATCCCAGCCCACCACAGCCCGTCCCAGCCCGTCCCAGCCTCTTCCAGACCACCAGAGCCCGTCCCAGCCCGTCCCAGCCCACCACAGCCCGTCTCAAGCTCACCAGAACCCTCCACAGCCCACCACAGCCTGTCCCAGACCACCACGGCCCACCACAGCCCACCATGGCCCGTCCCAGCCCACCACGGCCCACAACAGCGAACCACGGCCCAGCAAAGCTCACCACAGCCCGTCCCAGCACACCACTGCCCGTCCCAGCCCACCACTGCCCGTCCCGGCTCACCACAGCCCGTTCCGGCCGGTCCCGGCACACCACGGCACACCACGGCCCGTCCCGGCACACCACGGCCCGTCCCGGCACACCACGGCCCGTCCCAGCCCACCACGGCCCGTCCCAGCCCACCACGGCCCGTCCCGGCACACCACGGCCCGTCCCGGCCCACCACGGCCCGACCGAGCCCACCACAGCCCGACCGAGCCCACCACAGCCCGTCCCAGCTCACCACAGCCCGTCCCAGTCCACCACAGCCCACCACAGCCCGTCCCAGCCCACCACATCCCACCACAGCTTGTCCCGGCGCACCAGAACCTGTCCAGGCTTACCACAGCGCGGCCCGGCCCAGCACGGCCCGGCCCGGCCCAGCACGCCCCGTCCCAGCCCACCACAGCCCACCACGGCCCGTCCCGGCACTCCACGGCCCGTCCCAGCCCACCACTGCCCGTCCCAGCTCACCACAGCCCGTCCCAGTCCACCACAGCCCACCACAGCCCGTCCCAGCCCACCACATCCCACCACAGCTTGTCCCGGCGCACCAGAACCTGTCCAGGCTTACCACAGCGCGGCCCGGCCCAGCACGGCCCGGCCCGGCCCAGCACGCCCCGGCCCGGCCCACCACGGCCCGTCCTGGCCCACCACGGCAGATCTCAACCCACAACAGCCTGTCCAAGCCCACCACAGCCCTCCACAGCTCTCCACAGCCCGTCCCAACCCCCCACAGCCTGTCTCAGCTCACCACAACCCACCACAGCGCAACAGAGCCCGTCCCAGCCCACCACAGCCCGTCCCAGCCCACCACAGCCCGTCCCAGCCCACCACAGCCCACCAGAGCCCGTCTCAGCTCACAACAGCCTGTCCCAGCCCACCACAACCCACCACAGCCAAACACGGCGCACCACAGTCCGTCCCAGCACACCACAGCCCGTCCCAGCCCACCACAGGCCACTACAGCACACCACAGCCTACCGCACCGCCACAGCCTGTCCCAGCCCACCACAGCCCGTCCCAGCTCACCACAGCCCGCCACAGCTTGTCCCAGACCACCACAGCCCGCCACAGCCCGTCCCAGCCCACCACAGCCCGTCCCGGCCCTCCACAGCCCGTCCCGGCCCACCACAGCCCGTCCCAGCACACCACAGCCCGTCCCAGCTCACCACAGCCCGTCCCATCCCACCACAGCCCGTCCCAGTCCACCACAGCCCGTCCCAGCCTACCACAGCCCACCAGAGCCCGTCTCAGCTCACCAGAGCCTGTCCCAGCCCACCACAACCCACCACAGCCAAACATGGCCCACCACAGCCCATCCCAGCCCACCACAGGCCACTACAGCACACCACAGCCTACCGCAGACCGCCACAGCCTGTCCCAGCCCACCACAGCCCGTCCCAGCCCACTACAGCCCGTCCCAGCCAACCACAGCACGCCACAGCTTGTCCCAGCCCACCACAGCCCGCCATGGCCCGTCCCAGCCCACCACGGCCCGTCCCGGCACACCACGGCCCGTCCCAGCCCACCACGGCCCGACCGAGCCCACCACGGCCCGACCGAGCCCACAACAGCCCGTCCCAGCTCACCACAGCCCGTCCCAGTCCACCACAGCCCACCACAGCCCGACCCAGCCCACCACATCCCACCACAGCCGGTCCCGGCCCAACAGAACCTGTCCAGGCTTACCACAGCGCGTCCCGGCCCAGCACGGCCCGTCCCGGCCCACCACGGCAGATCTCAACCCACCACAGCCTGTCCAAGCCCACCACAGCCCTCCACAGCTCTCCACAGCCCGCCCAACCCCCCACAGCCTGTCTCAGCTCACCACAACCCACCACAGCGCACCACAGCCCGTCCCAGCACACCACAGCTCGTCCCAGCCCACCACAGCCCGTCCCAGCCCACCACAGCCCGTCCCAGCCCACCACAGCCCGTCCCAGCCTACCACAGCCCACCAGAGCCCGTCTCAGCTCACCACAGCCTGTCCCAGCTCACCACAACCCACCACAGCCAAACACGGCCCACCACAGCCCGTCCCAGCCCACCACAGGCCACTACAGCACACCACAGCCTACCGCAGACCGCCACAGCCTGTCCCAGCCCACCACAGCACGTCCCAGCCCACCACAGCCTGCCACAGCTTGTCCCAGCCCACCACAGCCCGCCACAGCCCGTCCCAGCCCACCACAGCCCACCACGGCCCGTCCCGGCACTCCACGGCCCGTCCCAGCCCACCACAGCCCGTCCCAGCCCACCACAGCCCGTCCCAGCCCACCACAGCCCTTCCGAGCCGGTCCCAGCCCACCACAGCCCGTCCCAGCCCACCACGGCCCGTCCCAGCCCACCCGCGCCCGTCCCAGACCATCCCAGCTCGTCCCAGTTCACCACAGCTCGTCCCAACCCGTCCCAGCCCACCACAGCCCTTCCCTGCTCACCACAGCCCACCACAGCCCGCCACAGCCCGTCCCAGCCCACCACAGCCCACCACAGCCAGTCCCGGCACTCCACGGCCCGTCCCAGCCCACCACAGCCCGTCCCAGCCCACCACAGCCCGTCCCGGCCCACCACAGCCCGTCCCAGCCTACCACAGCCCACCAGAGCCCGTCTCAGCTCACCACAGCCTGTCCCAGCCCACCACAACCCACCACAGCCAAACATGGCCCACCACAGTCCGTCCCAGCCCACCACAGGCCACTACAGCACACCACAGCCTACCGCAGACCGCCACAGCCTGTCCCAGCCCACCACAGCCCGTCTCAGCCCACTACAGCCCATCCCAGCCCACCACGGCCCACCACGGCAGATCTCAACCCACCACAGCCCGACCAAGCCCACCACAGCCCTCCACAGCTCTCCACAGCCCGCCCAACCCCCCACAGCCTGTCTCAGCTCACCACAACCCACCACAGCGCGTCCCAGCCCGTCCCAGCACACCACAGCTCGTCCCAGCCCACCACAGACCGTCCCAGCCCACCACAGCCCGTCCTAGCCCACCACAGCTCGTCCCAGCACACCACAGCCCGTCCCAGCACACCACAGCCCACCACAGCCCATCCCAGCCCACCACAGCCCGTCCCAGCCCGTCCCAGCCTGTTCCAGACCACCAGAGCCCGTCCCAGCCCGTCCCAGCCCACCACAGCCCGTCTCAAGCTCACCAGAACCCTCCACAGCCCACCACAGCCTGTCCCAGACCACCACGGCCCACCACAGCCCACCATGGCCCGTCCCAGCCCACCACGGCCCACCACAGCGAAACACGGCCCAGCAAAGCTCACCACAGCCCGTCCCAGCACACCACTGCCCGTCCCAGCCCACCACTGCCCGTCCCGGCCCACCACAGCCCGTTCCGGCCGGTCCCGGCACACCACGGCCCACCACGGCCCGTCCCGGCACACCACGGCCCGTCCCGGCACACCACGGCCCGTCCCAGCCCACCACGGCCCGTCCCAGCCCACCACGGCCCGTCCCGGCACACCACGGCCCGTCCCGGCCCACCACGGCCCGACCGAGCCCACCACAGCCCGACCGAGCCCACCACAGCCCGTCCCAGCTCACCACAGCCCGTCCCAGTCCACCACAGCCCACCACAGCCTGTCCCAGCCCACCACATCCCACCACAGCCGGTCCCGGCCCACCAGAACCTGTCCAGGCTTACCACAGCGCGTCCCGGCCCAGCACGGCCCGTCCCGGCCCACCACGGCAGATCTCAACCCACCACAGCCTGTCCAAGCCCACCACAGCCCTCCACAGCTCTCCACAGCCCGCCCAACCCCCCACAGCCCGTCCCAGCACACCACAGCTCGTCCCAGCCCACCACAGCCCGTCCCAGCTCACCACAACCCGTCCCAGCCCACCACAGCCCATTCCAGCCCACCACAGCCCGTCCCAGCCTCTTCCAGCCCACCAGAGCCCGTCTCAGCTCACCACAGCCTGTCCCAGCTCACCACAACCCACCACAGCCAAACACGGCCCACCACAGCCCGTCCCAGCCCACGACAGGCCACTACAGCACACCACAGCCTACCGCAGACCGCCACAGCCTGTCCCAGCCCACCACAGCCCGTCCCAGCCCACCACAGCCCGCCACAGCTTGTCCCAGCCCGTCCCAGCCCGCCACAGCCCGTCCCAGCCCACCACAGCCCACCACGGCCCGTCCCGGCACTCCACGGCCCGTCCCAGCCCACCACAGCCCGTCCCAGCCCACCACAGCCCGTCCCAGCCCACCACAGCCCTTCCGAGCCGGTCCCAGCCCACCACAGCCCGTCCCAGCCCACCACGGCCCGTCCCAGCCCACCCGCGCCCGTCCCAGACCATCCAAGCTCGTCCCAGTTCACCACAGCTCGTCCCAACCCGTCCCAGCCCACCACAGCCCTTCCCTGCTCACCACAGCCCACCACAGCCCGCCACAGCCCGTCCCAGCCCACCACAGCCCACCACAGCCCGTCCCGGCACTCCACGGCCCGTCCCAGCCCACCACAGCCCGTCCCAGCCCACCACAGCCCTTCCGGGCCGGTCCCAGCCCACCACAGCCCGTCCCAGCCCACCACGGCCCGTCCCAGCCCACCACAGCCCGTCCCAGCCCACCACAGCCCTTCCGAGCCGGTCCCAGCCCACCACAGCCCGTCCCAGCCCACCACGGCCTGTCCCAGCCCACCCGCGCCCGTCCCAGACCATCCCAGCTCGTCCCAGTTCACCACAGCTCGTCCCAACCCGTCCCAGCCCACCACAGCCCTTCCCTGCTCACCACAGCCCGTCCCAGCTCACCACAGCCCGTCCCGGTCCACCACAGCCCACCACAGCCCGTCCAAAGTCACCACATCCCACCACGGCCCGTCCCGGCCCACCACAGCCCGTCCCAGCCCGTCCCAGTCCGTCCCAGCCCACCACAGCTCACCACAGCCCGTCCCAGCCTACCACAGACCCGTCCCAAGCCGTCAGACCACCACAGCCCTTCCCTGCTCACCACAGCCTGTTAGGGCCAACCACAGCCCGGTCCGGCCCAACACGGCGCACCACAAACCACCACAACTTGTCCCAGCACACCACAGCCCGTCCTAGCCCACCACAGCCCGTCCCAGCCCGTCTCAGCCCGCCCCAGCCCGTCTCAGCCCGCCCCAGCCCACCGCAGCCCGTCCCAGCCCATTGCATCCCGTCCCAGACCACCACAGCCCGTCTCAGCCCACCACAGCCCGTCCCAGCCTGTCCCAGCCCGTCCCAGACGACCAGAGCCCGTCGCAGCCCACCACAGCCCGTCACAGCCCGTCCCAGCTCTCCACAACCCACCACAGCACGTCCCAGCACGTCCTCGCCCAACACAGCCCGTCACAGCCCGTCCTCGCCCACCACAGCCCGTCCCAGCCCACCACAGCCCACGAAAGCCCACCACAGCCCACCACGGCCCACCACAGTTCACCACAACCCGTCCCAGCCCACCACAGCCCTCCAGAACCCGTCTCAGCTCACCACAGCCTGTCCCAGCCCACCACAGCCCACCGCAGCCCATCCCAGCCCACCACGGCCCGTCCCAGCCCGTGCCAACCCGTCACAACACACCACAGCCCACCACAGCCCGTCCCTACCCACCACAGCGCGTCCCAACCCACCACAGCCCACCACAGCCCTTCAGAACCCACCACAGCCCACCACAGCCCGTCCCAGCCCACCACAGCTCGTCCCAGGCCACCACAGACCACCACAGCCCACCACAGCGCGTCCCAGCCCACCACAGCACGCCTCAGCCCACTACAGCCCACCACAGCTTGTCCCAGACCACCACAGCTCTTCCCAGCCCACCATAACCAACCACAGCCTATCCCAGCCGATCCCAGCCCACCACAGCCCGTCCCATCACACCACAGCCCACCACGGCCCGTCCCAGCCAACCACGGCCCGTCCCAGCCCACCACAGCCCGTCCCAGCCCACCACGGCCCACCACAGCCCACCACGGCCCATCCAGGCCCAACACAGCCCACCAAGGCACACCACAGCCCATCCCAGCCCATTACAGCCTGTCCCAGACCACCACATCCCATCTCAGCCCACCACAGCCCGTCCCAGCCTGTCCCAGCCCGTCCCAGACGACCAGAGCCCGTCGCAGCCCACCACAGCCCGTCACAGCCCGTCCCAGCTCTCCACAACCCACCACAGCACGTCCCAGCACGTCCTCGCCCACCACAGCCCGTCACAGCCCGTCCTCGCCCACCACAGCCCGTCCCAGCCCACCACAGCCCACGAAAGCCCACCACAGCCCACCACGGCCCACCACAGTTCACCACAGCCTGTCCCAGCCCACCACAGCCCTCCAGAACCCGTCTCAGCTCACCACAGCCTGTCCCAGCCCACCACAGCCCACCGCAGCCCATCCCAGCCCACCACGGCCCGTCCCAGCCCGTGCCAACCCGTCACAACACACCACAGCCCACCACAGCCCGTCCCTACCCACCACAGCGCGTCCCAACCCACCACAGCCCACCACAGCCCTTCAGAACCCACCACAGCCCACCACAGCCCGTCCCAGCCCACCACAGCTCGTCCCAGGCCACCACAGACCACCACAGCCCACCACAGCGCGTCCCAGCCCACCACAGCACGCCTCAGCCCACTACAGCCCACCACAGCTTGTCCCAGACCACCACAGCTCTTCCCAGCCCACCATAACCAACCACAGCCTATCCCAGCCGATCCCAGCCCACCACAGCCCGTCCCATCACACCACAGCCCACCACAGCCCGTCCCAGCCAACCACGGCCTGTCCCAGCCCACCACAGCCCGTCCCAGCCCACCACGGCCCACCACGGCCCATCCGGGCCCAACACAGCCCACCAAGGCGCACCACAGCCCATCCCAGCCCATTACAGCCTGTCCCAGACCACCACATCCCATCTCAGCCCACCACAGCCCGTCCCAGCCCACCACAGCCTGCCACAGCCCACCACAGCCCACCACGGCCGATCACAGCCCACCACGGCCGACCACAGCCCACCACGGCCCATCCAAGCCCACCACGGTCCACCACGGCACGTCCCAGCCCACCACAGAGCACCACAGCCCGTCCCAGCCCGTCCCAGCCCACCACAGTATGTCCCAGACCACCACAGCCCGTCCCAGCCCACCACAGCCCGTCCCAGCCCATTGCATCCCGTCCCAGACCACCACAGCCCGTCCCAGCCCACCACAGCCCTTCCCTGCTCACCACAGCCCACCACAGCCCGCCACAGCCCGTCCCAGCCCACCACAGCCCACCACAGCCCGTCCCGGCACTCCACGGCCCGTCCCAGCCCACCACAGCCCGTCCCAGCCCACCACAGCCCTTCCGAGCCGGTCCCAGCCCACCACAGCCCGTCCCAGCCCACCACGGCCCGTCCCAGCCCACCCGCGCCCGTCCCAGACCATCCCAGCTCGTCCCAGTTCACCACAGCTCGTCCCAACCCGTCCCAGCCCACCACAGCCCTTCCCTGCTCACCACAGCCCGTCCCAGCTCACCACAGCCCGTCCCGGTCCACCACAGCCCACCACAGCCCGTCCAAAGTCACCACATCCCACCACGGCCCGTCCCGGCCCACCACGGCCCGTCCCAGTCCACTACAGCGCTCCACAGCCCGTCCCAACCCACCACAGCCAGTCCCAGCCCCCCACAGGCCACTACAGCACACCACAGCCTACCGCAGCCCACCACAGCCCGTCCCACTCCGCCACAGCCCGTCCCAGCACACCACAGCCCACCACAGCCCTTCCGAGCCCGTCCCAGCCCACCACAGACCGTCCCCGCCCACCACAGCCCGTCCCAGCCCACCACGACCCGTCCCAGACCATCCCACCACGGCCCAGGTAACCACAGCTCGTCCCAACCCGTCCCACACCACCACAGCCTTTCCCTGCTCACCAATGACCGTCCCAGCCCACCACAGCTCATCTCAGTTCATCCCAACCAGTCCCAGCCCACCACAGCCCGTCCCAGCCGACCACGGCCCGTCCCAGCCCACCACATCCTAATATCGCCCACCACAGCCCACCACAGTTCACCACAGCCCGGCCCAGCCCACCACGGCCCGTCCCGGCCCACCACGGCCCGTCCCAGCCCACCACAGCCCTTCTGAGCCCGTCCCAGCCCACCACAGCCCGTCCCAGCCCACCACAGCCCGTCCCAGCCCACCACAGCCCGTCCCAGCCCGTCCCAGTCCGTCCCAGCCCACCACAGCTCACCACAGCCCGTCCCAGCCTACCACAGACCGTCCCAAGCCGTCAGACCACCACAGCCCTTCCCTGCTCACCACAGCCTGTTAGGGCCAACCACATCCCGGTCCGGCCCAACACGGCGCACCACAAACCACCACAACTTGTCCCAGCACACCACAGCCCGTCCTAGCCCACCACAGCCAGTCCCAGCCCACCACAGCCCGTCCCAGCCCACCACAGCTTGTCCCAGCCCGTCTCAGCCCGCCCCAGCCCACCGCAGCCCGTCCCAGCCCATTGCATCCCGTCCCAGACCACCACAGCCCGTCTCAGCCCACCACAGCACGTCCCAGCCTGTCCCAGCCCGTCCCAGACGACCAGAGCCCGTCGCAGCCCACCACAGCCCGTCACAGCCCGTCCCAGCTCTCCACAACCCACCACAGCACGTCCCAGCACGTCCTCGCCCAACACAGCCCGTCACAGCCCGTCCTCGCCCACCACAGCCCGTCACAGCCCGTCCTCGCCCACCACAGCCCACGAAAGCCCACCACAGCCCACCACGGCCCACCACAGTTCACCACAGCCTGTCCCAGCCCACCACAGCCCTCCAGAACCCGTCTCAGCTCACCACAGCCTGTCCCAGCCCACCACAGCCCACCGCAGCCCATCCCAGCCCACCACGGCCCGTCCCAGCCCGTGCCAACCCGTCACAACACACCACAGCCCACCACAGCCCGTCCCTACCCACCACAGCGCGTCCCAACCCACCACAGCCCACCACAGCCCTTCAGAACCCACCACAGCCCACCACAGCCCGTCCCAGCCCACCACAGCTCGTCCCAGGCCACCACAGACCACCACAGCCCACCACAGCCCGTGCCAGCCCACCACAGCACGCCTCAGCCCACTACAGCCCGTCCCAGCCCACCACAGCCCGTCCCAGCCCACCACAGCCCACCACAGCTTGTCCCAGACCACCACAGCTCTTCCCAGCCCACAATAACCAACCACAGCCTATCCCAGCCGATCCCAGCCCACCACAGCCCGTCCCATCACACCACAGCCCACCACAGCCCGTCCCAGCCAACCACGGCCCGTCCCAGCCCACCACAGCCCGTCCCAGCCCACCACGGCCCACCACAGCCCACCACGGCCCATCTGGGCCCAACACAGCCCACCAAGGCGCACCACAGCCCATCCCAGCCCATTACAGCCTGTCCCAGACCACCACATCCCATCTCAGCCCACCACAGCCCGTCCCAGCCCACCACAACCGACCACAGCCCACCACAGCCCACCACGGCCGACCACAGCCCACCACGGTAGACCACAGCCCACCACGGCCCATCCAAGCCCACCACGGTCCACCACGGCACGTCCCAGCCCACCACAGAGCACCACAGCCCGTCCCAGCCCGTCCCAGCCCACCACAGTATGTCCCAGACCACCAGAGCCTGTCCCAGCCCACCAGAGCCCGTCCCAGCCCACCACAGCGCACCACAGCCCGTCCCAACCCACCAGAGCCCGTCCCAACTTACCACATCCCGTCCCAGCTTACCACAGCCCGTCCCAGCCCACCACGGCCCATAACAACCCACCACGGCCCGTCCCGGCCCACCACGGCCCGTTCCGGCATACTACGGCACATCCCAGCCCACCACATCCTGTCCCAGCCCACCAGAGCCCGTCCCAGCCCACCACGGCCCGTCCCAGCCCGTCCCAGCCCACCGCAGCACGTCCTAGCCCACCGCAGCCCGTCCCAGACCACCGCAGCCCATCCCAGCCCACCGCAGCCCGTCCCAGCCCACCGCAGCCCGTCCCAGCCCACCGCAGCCCACCGCAGCCGGTCCCAGCCCACCACACCCCACCGCAGCCCATCGCAGCCCACCACAGCCCGTCCCAGCTCACCACAGCCCGTCCCAGTCCATCCCAGCACGTCCCAGCCCACCACGGCCCGTCCCAGCCCACCACGGCCCACTACGGCCCGTCCCAGCCTGTCCGAGCCCACCACAGCCCGTCCCAGACCACCAGAGCTTGTCCCAGCCCGTCCCAGCCAACCACAGCCCGTCTTAAGCTCACCAGAACCCACCACAGCCCACCATAGGCCGTCTCAGACCACCACGGCCCACCACAGCCCACCACGGGCTCTCCCAGCCCACCACAGCGAACCACGGCCCACCACAGCACACCACGGCCCGTCCCAGCTCACCACGACCTGTCCCAGCCCACCACAGACCACCACAGCCCACCCCTTCCCATCCCGGCCCACCACGGTTCACCACGGCCCGTCCCCACCCACCACGGCCCACCACAGCCCGTCCCAGCCCACCACAGCCAGTCCCAGCCCACCACAGCCCGTCCCAGCACACCACAGCCCACCACAGCCCACCACAGCCCGTCCCAGCCCGTCCCAGCCCACCACAGCCCGTCCCAGCCCGTCCCAGCCCACCACAACCCATCTCAAGCTCACAAGAACCCACCAAAGCCCACCACAGCCTGTCCCAGACCACCAAGGCCCACCACAGCCCACCACGGCCCGTCCCAGCCCACCACGGCCCAACACAGACCATCCCTTCCCATACCGGCCCAAAACGGCCCACGACGGCCCACCACAGCCCACCACGGCCCATCCCAGCCCACCATGGCCCACCGCAGCCCACCACAGCCTGTCCCAGCCCACCACAGCCCGTCCCCGCCCACCACAGCCCATCCCAGCCCGTCCCAGCTCGTCCCCGAACACCACAGCCCGTCCCAGCACACCACAGCCCGTCCCAGCACACCACAGCCCACCACGCCCCGTCCCAACCCACCAGAGCCCGTCCCGTCCCAGCCCACCACAACCCGTCCCGTCCCTTCCCAGCACAGCCCGTCCCAGCCTATCCCGTCCCGTCCCGTCCCGTCCCGTCCCAGCCCACCACAGCCCGTCCCAGCCCACCACCGCCCACCACGACCCATCCCAGCCCTCCACAGCCCGTCCCAGCCCACCACAGCACACCACAGCCCATCCTAGCCCACCACATCCCGTCCCAGCCCGTCCCCGCCCACCACAGCCCGTCCCAGCCCACCACAGCCCGACTCAAGCTCGCCAGAACCCACCACATCCCACCACAGCCCAACACGGCCCGTCCCAGCCCACCACTGCCCACCACAGCCCACCACAGTTCACCACGGCCCATCCCAGCCCACCACGGCCCGTCTCAGCCCACCACAGCCCGTCCCAGCCCACCACAGCCTGTACCAGCCCACCACAGGCCGTCCCTGCCCATTACAGCCCTCCACAGCCCGTCCCAACCCACCACAGCCCGTCCCAGCCCATCCCAGCCCGTCCCAGCCAGTCCCAGCTCACCACAGCCAGTCCCAGCCCAGCACAGCCAGTCCCAGCCCAGCACAGCCAGTCCCAGCCCACCACAGCCAGTCCCAGCCCACCACAGCCCATCACAGCCCACCACAGCCCGTCCCAGCACACCACAGCCCACCACAGCCCGTCCCAGCCCGTCCCAGCCCACCACAGCCTGTCCCAGCCCGTCCCAGCCCACCACAACCCATCTCAAGCTCACAAGAACCCACCAAAGCCCACCACAGCCTGTCCCAGACCACCACGGCCCACCACAGCCCACCACGGCCCGTCCCAGCCAACCACGGCCCACCACAGCCTACCACAGTTCACCACGGGCCGTCTCAGCCCACCATGACGTGTCCCAGCCCACCACGGCCCAACACAGACCATCCCTTCCCATACCGGCCCAAAACGGCCCACGACGGCCCACCACAGCCCACCACGGCCTGTCCCAGCCCACCACGGCCCACCACAGCCCACCACAGCCCACCACAGCCTGTCCCAGCCCACCACAGCCCGTCCCCGCCCACCACAGCCCATCCCAGCCCGTCCCAGCTCGTCTCCGAACACCACAGCCCGTCCCAGCACACCACAGCCCACCACGCCCCGTCCCAACCCACCAGAGCCCGTCCCGTCCCAGCCCACCACAACCCGTCCCGTCCCTTCCCAGCACAGCCCGTCCCAGCCTGTCCCGTCCTGTCCCAGCCCGTCCCGTCCCGTCCCAGCCCACCACAGCCCGTCCCAGCCCACCACGGCCCACCACAGCCCATCCCAGCCCTCCACAGCCCGTCCCAGCCCACCAGAGCACACCACAGCCCATCCTAGCCCACCACAGCCCGTCCCAGCCCATCCCAGCCCACCACAGCCTGTCCCCGCCCACCACAGCCCCTCCCAGCCCACCACAGCCCCTCCCAGCCCACCACAGCCCGTTCCAGACCACCAGAGCCCGTCCCAGCCCACCAGAGCCTGTCTCAAGCTCACGAGAACCCACCACAGCCCACCACAGCCCGTCCCAGACCACCACAGCCCGTCCCAGCACACCACAGCCTGTCCCCGCCCATCCCAGCCCACCACAGACCAGCACAGCCCTTCCCAGCGCACCACAGCCCGTCCCAGCACACCACAGCCCGTCCAAGCCCACCACAGCCCGTCCCTGCCCACCACAGCCCGTCCCAGCCCACCACAGCCCGTCCCAGCCCGTCCCAGCCCACCAGAGCCCGTCCCAGCCCGTCCCAGCCCACCAGAGCCCGTCTCAAGCTCACCAGAACCCACCACAGCCCACCACAGCCTGTCCCAGACCACCACGGACCACCACAGGCCACCACAACCCATCCCAGCCCAGCACGGCCCACCACAGTTCACCGCGGGCCATCTCAGACCACCATGACCTGTCCCAGCCCACCACGGCCCATCCCTTCCCATACCGGCTCAAAACAGCTCACCACGGCCCACCACAGCCCACCACGGTTCACCACGGCCCGTCCCAGCCCACCACGCCCCACCACAGCCCATCCCTGCCCACCACAGCCCGTCCCAGCACACCACAGACCATCCCAGTCCACCACACACCGTCCCAGCATGTCCCAGCCTGTCCACACCCACCACAGCCTTTTCCAGACCACCACAGCCCGTCCCAGCACACCACAGCCCGTCCCTAGCCCACCACAGCCCGTCCCAGCCCACCACAGCCCGTCCCCGCCCGTCCCAGCCCACCACAGACCAGCACAGCCCGTCCCACCCCGTCGCAGCCTGCTGCAGCCCGTCCCAGCCCAACACAGACCGTCCCAGCCCACCACAGACCATTCCAGACCACCACAGCCCGTCCCCGCCCACCATAGCCCGTGCCAGCCCACCACAGCCCGACCCAGATCACCACAGCCCGTCCCAGCTCGTTCCAGACCACCAGAACTCGTCTCAGCCCGTCCCAGCCTACCACAGCCCGTCTCAAGCTCAGCAGAACCCACCACAGCCTGTCCCAGCCCGTCCCAGACCACCACAGCCCACCACAGCCCGACCCAGCACACCACAGCCCGTCCCAGCCCATCCCAGCACACCACAGCCCGTCCCAGCCCACCACAGCCCGTCCCAGCCCACCACAGCCCGTCCCAGCCCACCACAGCCCGTCCCAGCGCACCACAGCCCGTCCCAGCCCACCACAGCCTGTCCCAGCACACCACAGCCCGTCCCAGCCCACCACAGCCTACCAGAGTTCGTCCCAGCCCGTCCAAGCCACAACGGCCCGTCCCAGCCCACCACGGCCCACCACAGCCCACCACAGTTCACCACGGGCCATCTCAGGCCACCATGACCCGTCCCAGCCCACCACAGCCCACCACAGCCCGTCCCTGCCCACCACAGCCCGTCCCAGCCCACCACAGCCCGTCCCAGCCCGTCCCAGCCCACCAGAGCCCGTCTCAAGCTCACCAGAACCCACCACAGCCCACCACAGCCTGTCCCAGACCACCACGGCCCACCACAGCCCACCACGGCCCATCCCAGCCCACCATGGCCCACCACAGTTCACCACGGGCCATCTCAGACCACCATGACCTGTCCCAGCCCACCACAGCCCATCCCTTCCCATACCGGCTCAAAACAGCTCACCACGGCCCACCACAGCCCACCATGGTTCACCACAGCCCGTCCCAGCCCACCACGCCCCACCACAGCCCATCCCTGCCCACCACAGCCCGTCCCAGCACACCACAGACCATCCCAGTCCACCACACACCGTCCCAGCATGTCCCAGCCTGTCCCAACCCACCACAGCCCGTCCCTAGCCCACCACAGCCCGTCCCAGCCCGTGCCAGCCCGTCCCCGCCCGTCCCAGCCCACCACAGCCCAGCACAGCCCGTCCCACCCCGTCCCAGCCCGTCGCAGCCTGCCGCAGCCCGTCCCAGCCCACCACAGACCGTCCCAGCCCACCACAGACCATTCCAGACCACCACAGCCCGTCCCCGCCCACCATAGCCCGTGCCAGCCCACCACAGCCCGTCCCAGCCCACCACAGCCCGTCCCAGCTCGTTCCAGACCACCAGAACTCGTCTCAGCCCGTCCCAGCCTACCACAGCCCGTCTCAAGCTCAGCAGAACCCACCACAGTCTACCACAGCCCGTCCCAGCCAACAACAGACCATTCCAGACCAGCAGAGCCTGTCCCTGCCCACCAGAGCCTGTCCCCGCCCACCACAGCCCTTTCCCGCCCACCACAGCCCGTCCCCGCCCACCACGGCCCGTCCCCGCCCACCACGGCCCGTCCCAGCCCACCACGGCCCGTCCCAGCTCACCACGGCCCGTCCCAGCTCACCACAGCTCGTCCCAGCCCACCACAGCTCGTCCCAGCCCACCACAGCCCGTCCCAGCTCACCACAGCCCGTCCCAGCCCGTGCCAGCCCACCACAGCCCACTACAGACCGTCCCAGCACGTCCCAGCCCGTCCCAGCCCACCACAGCCCATTCCAGACCACCAGAACCCGTCCCCACCAACCACAGCTCGTCCCGGCCCACCACAGCCCGCCCCGGCCCTACACAGCCCGGCCTGGCCCACCTCAGCCCGCCCCGGCCCACCACGGCACGTCCCAGCCCACCATAGCCCGTCTCAGCTCACCACAGCCTGTCCCAGCCCACCACGGCCCACCGCAGCCCGTCCCAGCCCACCACGGCCCGTCCCAGCCCACCAAGGCCCGTCCCAGCCCACCACGGCCCGTCCCAGCCCGTGCCAGCCAATACCAGTCCACCACAGCCTGTGCCAGCCTGTCCCAGCCCACCACAGCCCTTCCCAGCCCACCACAGCCCGTCCCAGCACACCACGGCCCGTCCCAGCCCACCAAGGCCCGTCCCAGCCCACCACGGCCCGTCCCAGCCCGTGCCAGCCAATACCAGTCCACCACAGCCTGTGCCAGCCTGTCCCAGCCCACCACAGCCCTTCCCAGCCCACCACAGCCCGTCCCAGCACACCACAGCCCACCACAACCCGTCCCAGCCCACCACAGCCCACCACAGCCCGTCCCTGCCCACCACAGCCCGTCCCAGCCCACCACAGCCCGTCCCAGCCCGTCCCAGCCCACCAGAGCCCGTCTCAAGCTCACCAGAACCCACCACAGCCCACCACAGCCTGTCCCAGACCACCACGGCCCACCACAGCCCACCACGGCCCATCCCAGCCCACCATGGCCCACCACAGTTCACCACGGGCCATCTCAGACCACCATGACCTGTCCCAGCCCACCACGGCCCATCCCTTCCCATACCGGCTCAAAACAGCTCACCACGGCCCACCACAGCCCACCACGGTTCACACGGCACGTCCCAGCCCACCACGCCCCACCACAGCCCATCCCTGCCCACCACAGCCCGTCCCAGCACACCACAGACCATCCCAGTCCACCACACACCGTCCCAGCATGTCCCAGCCTGTCCCAACCCACCACAGCCTGTTCCAGACCACCACAGCCCGTCCCAGCACACCACAGCCCGTCCCTAGCCCACCACAGCCCGTCCCAGCCCGTGCCAGCCCGTCCCAGCCCACCACAGACCAGCACAGCCCGTCCCAGCCCGTCCCAGCCCGTCGCAGCCTGCCGCAGCCCGTCCCAGCTCACCACAGCCCGTCCCAGCCCGTCCCATTCCACCACAGCCCGTCCCCGCCCACCACAGCCCGTCCCAGCATGTCCCAGCCCGTCCCAGCCCACCACAGCCCGTCCCAGCACACCACTGCCCGTCTCAGCCCACCACAGCCTGTCCCAGCACACCACAGCCCGTCCCACCCCCCACAGCCCACCAGAGTTCGTCCCAGCCCGTCCCAGCCCACCACGGCCCGTCCCAGCCCACCACGGCCCACCACAGCCCACCACAGTTCACCACGGGCCATCTCAGGCCACCATGACCTGTCCCAGCCCACCACGACCCACCACAGCCCATCCCTGCCCACCACAGCCCGTCCCAGCACACCACAGACCATCCCAGTCCACCACACACCGTCCCAGCATGTCCCAGCCTGTCCCAACCCACCACAGCCTGTTCCAGACCACCACAGCCCGTGCCAGCCCGTCCCAGCCCATCCCAGCCCCCCACAGCCCGTCCCCCGCCCGTCCCAGCCCACCACAGACCAGCACAGCCTGTCCCAGCACACCACAGCCCGTCCCAGCCCGTCCCAGTCCGTCCCAGCCCGCCGCAGCCCGTCCCAGCCCACCACAGCCCGTCCCAGCCCACCACAGACCGTCCCAGGCCACCACAGACCGTTCCAGGCCACCACAGATCGTCTCCGCCCACCAGAGCCCATCTCCGCCCACCACAGTTCATCCCCGCCCACCACAGCCCGTCCCGGCCCACCACAGCCCGTCCCGGCCCACCACAGCCCACCACAGCCCGTTACAGCTTACCAAAGCCCGTCCCAGCCCACCACAGCCCGTCCCCGTCCACCACAGCCCATGCCCGCCCACCACAGCCCGTCTCCGCCCACCACAGCCCGTCCCAGCCCACCACAGCCCGTCCCAGAACACCACAGCCCGTCCCAGCCCGTCCCAGCTCGTCACAGCCCGTCCCAGCTCGTCCCAGCCCGTCCCAGCCCACCACAGCCCGTCCCAGCCCACCACAGCCCGTGCCAGCCCACCACAGCCCGTCCCAGCCCACCACAGCCCGTCCCAGCCCACCACAGCCCGTCCCAGCCCATCACAGCCCGTCCCAGCACGGCCCAGCCCGTCCCAGCACGGCCCAGCCCACCACAGCCCGTCCCAGCACACCACAGCCCGTCCCAGCCCGTCCCAGCACACCACAGCCCGTCCAAGCCCACCACAGCCCGTCCCTGCCCACCACAGCCCGTCCCAACCCACCACAGCCCGTCCCAGCCCGTCCCAGCCCACCAGAGCTCGTCCCAGCCCGTCCCAGCCCACCACAGCCCGTCTCAAGCTCACAAGAACCCACCACATCCCACCACAGCCTGTCCCAGACCACCATGGCCCACCACAGCCCACCACAGCCCACCACAGTTCACCACGGCCCACCACAGCCCACCACGGTTCACCACGGCCCGTCCCAGCCCACCACGCCCCACCACAGCCCATCCCTGCCCACCACAGCCCGTCCCAGCACACCACAGACCATCCCAGTCCACCACACACCGTCCCAGCATGTCCCAGCCTGTCCCAACCCACCACAGCCTGTTCCAGACCACCACAGCCCGTCCCAAAACACCACAGCCCGTCCCTAGCCCACCACAGCCCGTCCCAGCCCACCACGGCCCGTCCCAGCCCACCACGGCCCACCACAGCCCACCCCTTCGAATCCCAGCCCAAAACGGCCCAACACGGCCCACCACGGTTCACCACGGCCCGTCCCCGCCCACCACGGCCCACCACAGCCCGTCCCAGCCCACCACAGCCCATCCCAGCCCGTCCCATCCAGTCCCAGCTCGTCCCAGCCCGTCCCAGCCCACCACAGCCTGTCCCAGACCACCACAGCCAGTCCCATTCCACAATAGCCCGTCCCAGCCTGTCCCAGCCCGTCCCAACCCGTCCCAGTTTACCACAGCCCGTCCCAGCCCACCACAGCCCGTCCCAGCCCGCCACAGCCCGTCCCAGCTCGCCACAGCTTGTTCCAGCCCGCCACAGCCCACCACGGCCCGTCCCAGCCCACCACGACCTGTCCCAGCCCACCACGGCTCACCACAGCCCACCCCTTCCCATCCCGGCCCAAAACGGCCAACCACGGCGCACCACAATTCACCACGGCCCGTCCCCGCCCACCACGGCCCACCACAGCCCGTCCCCGCCCACCACAGCCCATCCCAGCCCGTCCCAGCCAATCCCAGCTCATCCCAGCCCGTTCCAGCTAACCACAGCCAGTCCCAGCCCACCACAGACCGTTACAGCTTACCACAGCCCGTCCCAGATCACCACAGCCCGTCCCAGATCACCACAGCTTGTCCCAGATCACAAGAGCCCGTTCCAGCCGACCACAGCCCACCACAGCCCGTCCCCGCCCACCACAGCCCGTCCCCGCCCGTCCCCGTCGACCACAGCCTGTCCCAGTCCACCACAGCCAGTCTCCGCCCACCAGAGCTCGTCCCAGCCCGTCCCCGCCCACCACAGTCCGTCCCCGCCCACCACAGCCCGTTACAGCTTACCAAAGCCCGTCCCAGCCCACCACAGCCTGTCCCAGCCCACCACAGCCCGTCCCAGCACACCACAGCCCGTCCCAGCCCGGCCCAGCACACCACAGCCCGTCCAAGCCCACCACAGCCCGTCCCTGCCCACCACAGCCCGTCCCAACACACCACAGCCCGTCCCAGCCCGTCCCAGCCCACCAGAGCCAGTCCCAGCCCGTCCCAGCCCACCACAGCCCGTCTCAAGCTCACAAGAACCCACCACATCCCACCACAGCCTGTCCCAGACCACCATGGCCCACCACAGCCCACCACGGCCCATCCCAGCCCACCACGGCCCACCACAGCCCACCACAGTTCACCACGGGCCTTCTCAGACCACCATGACCTGTCCCAGCCCACCACGGCCCACCACAGCCCATCCCTTCCCATACCGGCTCAAAACGTCTCACCACGGCCCACCACAGCCCACCACGGTTCACCACGGCCCGCCCCAGCCCACCACGCCCCACCACAGCCCATCCCTGCCCACCACAGCCCGTCCCAGCACACCACAGACCATCCCAGTCCACCACACACCATCCCAGCATGTCCCAGCCTGTCCCAACCCACCACAGCCTGTTCCAGACCACCACAGCCCGTCCCAGAACACCACAGCCCGTCCCTAGCCCACCACAGCCCGTCCCAGCCCGTGCCAGCCCGTCCCCGCCCGTCCCAGCCCACCACAGACCAGCACAGCCCGTCCCAGCACACCACAGCCCGTCCCTAGCCCACCACAGACCGTCCCAGCCCACCACAGCCCGTCCCAGCCCACCACAGACCAGCACAGCCCGTCCCAGCACACCATAGCCCGTCCCAGCCCGTCCCAGCCCGTCGCAGCCTGCACAGCCCGTCCCAGCCCACCACAGACCGTCCCAGCACACCACAGACCATTCCAGACCACCACAGCCCGTCCCCGCCCACCATAGCCCGTCCCAGCCCACCACAGCCCGTCCCAGCCCACCACAGCCCGTCCCAGCTCGTTCCAGACCACCAGAACTCGTCTCAGCCCGTCCCAGCCCACCACAGCCCGTCTCAAGCTCAGCAGAACCCACCATAGCCTGTCCCAGCCCGTCCCAGACCACCACAGCCCACCACAGCCCGTCCCAGCACACCACAGCCCGTCCCAGCACACCTCAGCCCATCCCAGCCCACCACAGACCAGCACAGCCCACCACAGCCCGTCCCAGCCCACCACAGAATGTCCCAGCCCACCACAGCCCGTCCCAGCCCACCAGAGAATGTCCCAGCCCACCACAGCCCGTCCCAGCCCACCACAGCCCGTCCCAGCCCACCACTGCCCGTCCCAGCCCACCACAGCCCACCAGAGCCTGTCCCAGCCCGTCCCAGCCCACCACGGCCCGTCCCAGCCCACCACGGCCCACCATAGCCCACCACAGTTCACCACGGGCCATCTCAGCCCTCCATGACCTGTCCCAGCCCACCATGACCTGTCCCAGCCCACCACGGCCCACCACAGCCCATCCCTTCCCATACCGGCTCAAAACGGCCCACCACGGCCCACCACAGCCCACCACGGTTCACCATGGCCCGTCCCAGCCCACCACGCCCCACCACAGCCCATCCCTGCCCACCACAGCCCGTCCCAGCACACCACAGACCATCCCAGTCCACGCATGTCCAAGCCTGTCCCAACCCACCACAGCCTGTTCCAGACCACCACAGCCCGTCCCAGCCCACCACAACCCGTCCCAGCACACCACAGCCCGTCCCTAGCCCACCACAGCCCGTCCCAGCCCGTCCCAGCCCGTCCCAGCCCACCAAAGCCAGTCCCCACCCGTCCCAGCCCACCACAGACCAGCACAGCCCGTCCCAGCACACCACAGCCCGTCCCAGCCCGTCGCAGCCCACCACAGCCCGTCGCAGCCCGTCCCAGCCCACCACAGACCGTCCCAGCCCACCACAGACCGTCCCAGCCCACCACAGACCGTTCCAGCCTACCACAGACCGTCCCAGACCACCACAGCCCGTTCCAGCCCACCACAGCCCGTCCCAGCCCACCACAGCCCGTCCCAGCCCACCACAGCCCGTCCCAGCCCGTCCCAGCCCAACTCAGCCCATCCCAGCCCACCACAGCCTATCACAGCCCACCACAGCCCGTCCCAACCCGTCCCAGCCCACCGGAGCCTGTCCCAGCCCGTCCCAGCCCACCACGGCCCGTCCCAGCCCACCACGGCCCACCACAGCCCACCACAGTTCACCACGGGCCATCTCAGCCCTCCAAGACCTGTCCCAGCCCACCATGACCTGTCCCAGCCCACCACGGCCCACCACAGCCCACCACGGTTCACCACGGCCCGTCCCAGCCCACCACGCCCCACCACAGCCCGTCCCAACCCACCACAGCCTGTCCCAACCCACCACAGCCTGTTTCAGACCACCACAGCCCGTCCCAGCACACCACAGCCCGTCCCTAGCCCACCACAGCCCGTCCCAGCCCGCCACAGCCCGTCCCAGCCCACCACAGCCCATCCCAGCCCACCACAGCCCCTCCCAGCCCGTCCCAGCCCACCACAGACCGTCCCAGCCCACCACAGACCAGCACAGCCCACCACAGACCGTCCCAGCCCACCACGGCCCGTCCGCGCCCACCACGGCCCGTCCCAGCTAACCACGGCCCGTCCCCGCCCACCACGGCCCGTCACAGCCCGCCACGGCCCGTCCCAGCCCGCTACGGCCCGTCCAAGCCCACCACGACACGTCCCAGCCCACCACGGCCCGTCCCAGATTACCAGAGCCCGTCCCAGCCCACCAGAGCCCGTCCCAGCCCACCAGAGCCCGTCCCCGCCCACCAGAGCCCGTCCCAGCCCACCACGGCCCGTCCCAGCCCACCACGGCCCGTCCCAGCCCACCACGGCCCGTCCAAGCCCACCACGGCCCGTCCCAGCCCACCACGGCCCGTCCCAGCCCACCACGGCCCGTCCCAGCCCACCAGAGCCCGTCCCAGCCCACCAGAGCTCGCCCCAGCCCACCACAGCCCGCCCCAGCCCACCACAGCCCGTCCCAGCACACCACAGCCCGTCCCACCACGGCCCAGCCCACCACGGCCCAACGCACCACAGCCCGTCCCAGCACACCACAGCCCGTCCCAGCCCGGCCCAGCACACCACAGCCCGTCCAAGCCCACCACAGCCCGTCCCAGCACACCACAGCCCGTCCCAGCCCACCACAGCCCGTCCCAGCCCACCACAGCCCGTCCCAGCCCGTCCCAGCCCACCACAGCCCGTCCCAGCCCACCACAGCCCGTCTCAAGCTCACCAGAACCCACCACAGCCCACCACAGCCTGTCCCAGACCACCACGGCCCACCACAGCCCACCACAGTCCACCACGGGCCATCTCAGACCACCATGACCTCTCCCAGCCCACCACAGCCCACCACAGCCCATCCCTTCCCATACCGGCTCTAAACGGCCCACCACAGCCCACCACGGCCCATACCAGCCCACCACGGCCCACCACAGCCCACCACAGTTCACCACGGGCCATCTCAGACCACCATGACCTGTCCCGGCCCACCACAGCCCATCCCTTCCCATACCGGCTCAAAACGGCCCACCACGGCCCACCACAGCCCACCACGGTTCACCACGGCCCGTCCCAGCCCACCACGCCCCACCACAGACCATCCCAGTCTACCACACACCGTCCCAGCATGTCCCAGCCTGTCCCAACCCACCACAGCCTGTTCCAGACCACCACAGCCCGTCCCAGCCCACCACAGCCCGTCCCAGCACACCACAGCCCATCCCTAGCCCACCACAGCCCGTCCCAGCCCACCACAGCCCGTCCCCGCCCGTCCCAACCCACCACAGACCAGCATAGCCTGTCGCAGCCTGCCGCAGCCCGTCCAAGCCCAACACAGACCGTCCCAGCCCACCACAGACCATTCCACACCACCACATCCCGTCCCCGCCCACCATAGCCCGTGCCCGCCCACCACAGCCCTTCCCAGCCCACCACAGCCCGTCCCCGCCCACCACAGCCCATCCCTTCCCATACCGGCTCAAAACGGCCCACCACGGCCCACCACAGCCCACCACGGTTCACCATGGCCCGTCCCAGCCCACCACGGCCGACCACAGCGAACCACGGCCCACCAAAGCTCACCACAGCCCGTCCCAGCACACCACAGCCCGTCCCAGCCCACCACAGCCCGTCCCCGCCCGTCCCTGTCGACCACAGCCCGTCCCAGTCCACCACAGCCCGTCCCAGCTTGCCACAGCCCGTTCCAGCCCGCCACAGCCCACCACAGCCCGTCCCCGCCCGTCCCCGTCGACCACAGCCCGTCTCAGCACACCACAGCCCGTCCCAGCCCACCACAGCCCACCAGAGCCCGTCCAAGCCCACCACAGCCCGTCCCAGCCCACCACAGCCCATTGCAGCCCACCACAGCTCGTTCCAGACCACCAGAGCCCGTCCCAGCCCACCACAGCCCATCTCAAGCTCACAAGAACCCACCAAAGCCCACCACAGCCTGTCCCAGACCACCACGGCCCACCACAGCCCACCACGGCCTGTCCCAGCCCACCACGGCCCACCACAGCCCACCACGGCCCGTCCCAGCCCGTCCCAGCCCACCACAGCCCGTCCCAGCCCACCACAGCCCGTCCCAGCCCACCACAGCCCGTCCCAGCCCACCACAGCCCGACCCAGCCCACCACAGCCCCACCCAGCCCATCACAGGCCACTACAGCCACCACAGCCTACCGCAGTCCTCCACAGCCCGTCCCACCCCGTCACAGCTCGTACCAGCCCGACACAGCCCACCACAGCCCATCTTAGCTCACCACAGCCTGTCCCAGCCCACCACAACTCACCACAGCCCGTCCCAGCTAAACACAGTCCGTCCCAGCCCGTCCCAGCCCACCACACTCACCACAACTCGTCCCAGACCGTTCCAGCACAGCACAGCCCATCCAAGCCCACCACAGCCCGTCCCAGCACACCATAGCCCACCACAGCCCGTCCCAGCCCCCCACAGCCCTTCCCAGCCCTACACAGGCCGTCCCAGCCCGTCCCATCCCACCACAGTGCGTCCATGTCCGTCCCAGCCCACCAGAGCCCGTCCCAGCCCTCCACAGCCCACCAGAGCCTGTCCTGGCCCACCACGGCCCATCACAGCCCGTCTCAGCTCATCACAGCCCGTCTCAGCTCATCACAGCTCGTCCCAGCCCACCACAGCCCGTCCCAGCCCACCACAGCCCGTCCCAGCCCACCACAGCCTGTCCCAGCTCACCACAACCCACCACAGCCAACCACAGCCGGTCCCAGCCCACCACAGACCACCACAGTTCATCCCAGCCCACCACAGTTCGTCCCAGCCCGCCACGGCCTGTCCCGGCTCACCACGGCCCGTCCCAGCCCGTCCCAGCCCACGACGGCCTGTCCCAGCCCACGAAAGCCCGTCCAAGCTTACCATATCCCGTCCCAGCTTACCACAGCCCATCACAGACCACCACGGTCTACCACAGCCCACCACAGACCGTCCCATCCCACCACGGCCCATAACAACCCACCACGGCCCGTCCCGGCCTACTACGGCTCGTCCCAGCCCACCACAGCCTGTCCCAGCCCACCAGAGCCCGTCCTAGCCCACCAGAGCCCGTCCAAGCCCAACACACTCGTCCCAGCCCACCACGGCCCACCCCAGCCCACCACGGCCCGTCCCAGCCCACCACGGCTCGTCCCAGCACACCACGGCCCATCACAGCCCACCACAGTTCACCACAGCCCGTCCTAGCCCAGCACGGCCCGTCCCAGCCCACCACGGACCACCACGGCCCATCTCAGCCCACCACAGCCTGTCCAAGCCCAGCACAGCCCTCCACAACCCTCCACAGCCCGTCCCAACCCTCCACAGCTCATCCCAGCCTACCACAGCCCGTCGCAGCCCAACACAGCTTATCCCAGCCCACCGAAACCCGTCCCAGCCCACCGCAGCCCGTCCTAGCCCACCGAAACCCGTCCCAGCCCACCGCAACACGTCCCAGCCCACCACAGCCCACCACAGGTCACCACAGCCCACCACCGGTCACCACAGCCCACCACAGGTCACCACAGCCTGTTTCAGCCCACCACGGCAAACCACGGCCCGTCCCAGCCCACCACGGCCCGCCATGGCCCACCACAGCTCGTCCCAGATAAACACGGCGCACCACAGCCCACCACGGCCCGTCCCGGCCCACCACAGCTCGTCCCAGATAAACACGGCGCACCACAGCCCACCACAGCCCGTCCCGGCCCACCACAGCCCGTCCCAGCACACCACAACCCACCACAGCCCATCACAGCCCACCACAGCCCGTCCCAGCTTACCACAGCCCACCACAGACCGTCCCAGCCCACCACAGACTGTCCCAGCCCACCACTGCCCGTCCTATCCCACCACTGCCCGTCCCAGCCCGTCCCAGCCCGTCCCAGCCCGTCCCAACCCACCAAAGCCCGTCCCAGCACACCACAGCCCACCACAGCCCATCACAGCCCGTCCCAGCACACCACAGCCCACCACAGACCGTCCCAGCCCACCACAGCCCGTCCCAGCCCACCACTGCCCGTCCCAGCCCACCACTGCCCGTCCCAGCCCGTCCCAGCCGGTCCCAACCCACCACATCCCGTCCCAGCCCACCAGAGCCCGTCCCAGCTTGTTTCAGACCAGCACGGCTAACCACGGCCTGTCCCGGCCCACCACAGCCAACCACGGTCCACCACGGCCCACCACGGCCCTTCCCAGTCCTCCACAGCCCACCACAGCCTGTCCCAGCCCACCAGAGCCCGTCCAAGCCCACCACGGCCCACCCCAGCCCACCACGGCCCACCCCAGCCCACCACGGCCCGTCCCAGCCCACCACGGCCCATCACAGCCCACCACAGTTCACCACAGCCCGTCCTAGCCCAGCACGGCCCGTCCCAGCCCACCACGGACCACCACGGCCCATCTCAGCCCACCACAGCCCGTCCCAGCCCACCACAGAATGTCCCAGCCCACCACAGACCGTCCCAGCCCACCACAGCCCGTCCCAGCCCCTCCGAGCCCGTCTCAGCCCACCACAGCCTGTCCCAGCCTGTCCCAGCTCGTCCAAGCCTGTCCCAGACCCCCAGAGCCCGTCGCAGCCCACCACAGCCCGTCACAGCCCGTCCCAGCTCTCCACAACCCACCGCAGCCCGTCCCAGCCCACCACAGTCAGTCTCCGCCCACCACAGCTCGTCCCAGCCCGTCCCAGCCCGTCCCAGCACACCACAGCCCATCCCAGCACACCACAGCCCGTCCCCGCCCACCAGAGCCCGTCCCCGCCCACCACAGCCCGTCCCCGCCCACCACAGCCCGTCCCCGCCCGTCCCCGTCGACCACAGCCCGTCTCAGCACACCACAGCCCGTCCCAGCCCACCACAGCCCACCAGAGCCCGTCCAAGCCCACCACAGCCCGTCCCAGCCCACCACAGCCCATTGCAGCCCACCACAGCTCGTTCCAGACCACCAGAGCCCATCCCAGCCCACCACAGCCCATCTCAAGCTCACAAGAACCCACCAAAGCCCACCACAGCCTGTCCCAGACCACCACGGCCCACCACAGCCCACCACGGCCTGTCCCAGCCCACCACGGCCCACCACAGCCCACCACGGCCCGTCCCAGCCCGTCCCAGCCCACCACAGCCCGTCCCAGCCCACCACAGCCCGTCCCAGCCCACCACAGCCCGTCCCAGCCCAACACAGCCCGACCCAGCCCACCACAGCCCCACCCAGCCCATCACAGGCCACTACAGCCACCACAGCCTACCGCAGTCCTCCACAGCCCGTCCCACCCCGTCACAGCTCGTACCAGCCCGACACAGCCCACCACAGCCCATCTTAGCTCACCACAGCCTGTCCCAGCCCACCACAACTCACCACAGCCCGTCCCAGCTAAACACAGTCCGTCCCAGCCCGTCCCAGCCCACCACACTCACCACAACTCGTCCCAGACCGTTCCAGCACAGCACAGCCCATCCAAGCCCACCACAGCCCGTCCCAGCACACCATAGCCCACCACAGCCCGTCCCAGCCCCCCACAGCCCTTCCCAGCCCTACACAGGCCGTCCCAGCCCGTCCCATCCCACCACAGTGCGTCCATGTCCGTCCCAGCCCACCAGAGCCCGTCCCAGCCCTCCACAGCCCACCAGAGCCTGTCCCGGCCCACCACGGCCCATCACAGCCCGTCTCAGCTCATCACAGCCCGTCTCAGCTCATCACAGCTCGTCCCAGCCCACCACAGCCCGTCCCAGCCCACCACAGCCCGTCCCAGCCCACCACAGCCTGTCCCAGCTCACCACAACCCACCACAGCCAACCACAGCCGGTCCCAGCCCACCACAGACCACCACAGTTCATCCCAGCCCACCACAGTTCGTCCCAGCCCGCCACGGCCTGTCCCGGCTCACCACGGCCCGTCCCAGCCCGTCCCAGCCCACGACGGCCTGTCCCAGCCCACGAAAGCCCGTCCAAGCTTACCATATCCCGTCCCAGCTTACCACAGCCCATCACAGACCACCACGGTCTACCACAGCCCACCACAGACCGTCCCATCCCACCACGGCCCATAACAACCCACCACGGCCCGTCCCGGCCTACTACGGCTCGTCCCAGCCCACCACAGCCTGTCCCAGCCCACCAGAGCCCGTCCTAGCCCACCAGAGCCCGTCCAAGCCCAACACACTCGTCCCAGCCCACCACGGCCCACCCCAGCCCACCACGGCCCGTCCCAGCCCACCACGGCTCGTCCCAGCACACCACGGCCCATCACAGCCCACCACAGTTCACCACAGCCCGTCCTAGCCCAGCACGGCCCGTCCCAGCCCACCACGGACCACCACGGCCCATCTCAGCCCACCACAGCCTGTCCAAGCCCAGCACAGCCCTCCACAACCCTCCACAGCCCGTCCCAACCCTCCACAGCTCATCCCAGCCTACCACAGCCCGTCGCAGCCCAACACAGCTTATCCCAGCCCACCGAAACCCGTCCCAGCCCACCGCAGCCCGTCCTAGCCCACCGAAACCCGTCCCAGCCCACCGCAACACGTCCCAGCCCACCACAGCCCACCACAGGTCACCACAGCCCACCACCGGTCACCACAGCCCACCACAGGTCACCACAGCCTGTTTCAGCCCACCACGGCAAACCACGGCCCGTCCCAGCCCACCACGGCCCGCCATGGCCCACCACAGCTCGTCCCAGATAAACACGGCGCACCACAGCCCACCACGGCCCGTCCCGGCCCACCACAGCTCGTCCCAGATAAACACGGCGCACCACAGCCCACCACAGCCCGTCCCGGCCCACCACAGCCCGTCCCAGCACACCACAACCCACCACAGCCCATCACAGCCCACCACAGCCCGTCCCAGCTTACCACAGCCCACCACAGACCGTCCCAGCCCACCACAGACCGTCCCAGCCCACCACTGCCCGTCCTATCCCACCACTGCCCGTCCCAGCCCGTCCCAGCCCGTCCCAGCCCGTCCCAGCCCGTCCCAACCCACCAAAGCCCGTCCCAGCACACCACAGCCCACCACAGCCCATCACAGCCCGTCCCAGCACACCACAGCCCACCACAGACCGTCCCAGCCCACCACAGCCCGTCCCAGCCCACCACAGCCCGTCCCAACCCACCACATCCCGTCCCAGCCCACCAGAGCCCGTCCCAGCTTGTTTCAGACCAGCACGGCTAACCACGGCCTGTCCCGGCCCACCACAGCCAACCACGGTCCACCACGGCCCACCACGGCCCTTCCCAGTCCTCCACAGCCCACCACAGCCTGTCCCAGCCCACCAGAGCCCGTCCAAGCCCACCACGGCCCACCCCAGCCCACCACGGCCCACCCCAGCCCACCACGGCCCGTCCCAGCCCACCACGGCCCATCACAGCCCACCACAGTTCACCACAGCCCGTCCTAGCCCAGCACGGCCCGTCCCAGCCCACCACGGACCACTCCGGCCCATCTCAGCCCACCACAGCCCGTCCCAGCCCACCACAGAATGTCCCAGCCCACCACAGACCGTCCCAGCCCACCACAGCCCGTCCCAGCCCCTCCGAGCCCGTCTCAGCCCACCACAGCCTGTCCCAGCCTGTCCCAGCTCGTCCAAGCCTGTCCCAGACCCCCAGAGCCCGTCGCAGCCCACCACAGCCCGTCACAGCCCGTCCCAGCTCTCCACAACCCACCGCAGCCCGTCCCAGCCCACCACAGTCAGTCTCCGCCCACCACAGCTCGTCCCAGCCCGTCCCAGCCCGTCCCAGCACACCACAGCCCATCCCAGCACACCACAGCCAGTCCCCGCCCACCAGAGCCCGTCCCCGCCCACCACAGCCCGTTACAGCTTACCAAAGCCCGTCCCAGCCCACCACAGCACGTCCCAGCCCACCACAGCCCATCCCTGCCCACCACAGCCCGTCTCCGCCCACCACAGCCCGTCCCAGCCCGTCCCAGCCCGTCCCAGCACACCACAGCCCGTCCCAGCCCACCACAGCCCGTCCCAGCCCACCACAGCCCTTCCAGGCCCACCATCAGCCCGTCCCAGCACACCACAGCTCATCCCAGCCCGTCCCAGCCCAACACAGCCCGTTCCAGCCCACCACAGCCCGTCCCAGCCCACCACAGACCGTCCCAGCCCACCACAGCCCATCCCAGCACACCACAGCCCGTCCCACCACGGCCCAGCCCACCATAGCCCGTCCCAGCCCGTCCGAGCCCACCACAGCCTGTCCCAGACCACCAGAGCTCGTCCCAGCCCATCCCAGCCCACCACAGCCCGTCCCAGCCCATCGCAGCCCACCACAGCCTGTCCCAGCACACCACAGACCGTCCCAGTCCACCACAGACCGTCCCAGCATGTCCCAGCCCGTCCCAGCCCATCACAGCCCATTCCAGCCCACCACAGCCCGTTCCAGCCCACCACAGCCCACCACAGCCCTTCCCAGCCTGTCCCAGCTCACTACAACCGTCACCGCACACCACAGCCCTTCCCAACCTCTCCCAGCCCACCACAGCCCGTCACCGCTAGCCACAGCCCGTCCCCGCACAACACAGCCCGTCCCAGCCCACCACAGCCCGTCCCAGCCCACCACAGCCCGCCCCGGCCCACCACAGCCCGTGCCGGCCCACCATAGCCCGTCCCGGCCCACCACAGCCAGTCACAGCCCGTCCCAGCCCACCACAGAATGTCCCAGCCCACCACAGCCCGTCCCAGCCCACCACAGCCCGTCCCAGCCCACCACAGCCCGTCCCAGCCCACCACAACCCGTCTCCGCCCACCACAGCCCATCCCCGCCCACCACAGTTCATCCCCGCCCACCACAGCCTGTCCTGGCCCACCACAGCCCGTTCCAGACCACCAGAGCCCGTCCCAGCCCTTCCTAGCCCACCACAGCCCATCTCAAGCTCACCAGAACCCACCAAAGCCCACCACAGCCTGTCCCAGACCACCACGGCCCACCACAGACCACCACGGCCCACCACAGTTCACCACGGGCCATCTCAGCCCACCATGACCTGTCCCAGCCCACCACGGCCCACCACAGCCCATCCCTTCCCATACCGGCTCAAAACGGCCCACCACGGCCCACCACAGCCCACCACGGTTCACCACGGCCCGTCCCAGCCCACCACGCCCCACCACAGCCCATCCCTGTCCACCACAGCCCGTCACAGCATGTCCCAGCCTGTCCCAACCCACCACAGCCTGTTCCAGACCACCACAGCCCGTCCCAGCCCACCACAGCCCGTCCCAGCCCACCACAGCCCGTCCCAGCACACCACAGCCCGTCCCTAGCCCACCACAGCCCGTCCCCGCCCACCACAACCCGTCCCCGCCCACCACAGCCCACCACAGCCCACCACAGCCCGTCCCAGCCCGTTGCAGCCTGCTGCAGCTTGTCCCAGCCCACCACAGCCCGTCCCAGCTCGTTCCAGACAACCAGAACTCGTCTCAGCCCGTCCCAGCCCACCACAGCCCGTCTCAAGCTCAGCAGAACCCACCACAGCCCACCACAGCCTGTCCCAGCTCGTCCCAGACCAGCACAGCCCACCACAGCCCGTCCCAGCACACCACAGCCCGTCCCAGCACACCACAGCCCGTCCCAGCCCACCACAGACCGTCCCAGCTCGTTCCAGACAACCAGAACTCGTCTCAGCCCGTCCCAGCCCACCACAGCCCGTCTCAAGCTCAGCAGAACCCACCACAGCCCACCACAGCCTGTCCCAGCTCGTCCCAGACCACCACAGCCCACCACAGCCCGTCCCAGCCCACCACAGCCCGTCCCCGCCCACCACAGCCCGTCCCAGCCCACCACAGCCCATCCCAGCCCACCACAGCCCGTGCCAGCCCATCCCAGCCCACCACAGCCCGTCCCAGCCCGTCCCAGCCTGTTCCAGACCACCAGAGCCCATCCCAGCCCGTCCCAGCCCACCACAGCCCGTCTCAAGCTCACCAGAACCCACCACAGCCCACCACAGCCTGTCCCAGACCACCACGGCCCACCACAGCCCACCATGGCCTGTCCCAGCCCACCACGGCCGACCACAGCGAACCACGGCCCACCAAAGCTCACCACAGCCCGTCCCAGCCCACCACAGCCCGTCCCCGCCCGTCCCCGTCGACCACAGCCCGTCCCAGCACACGACAGCTCGTCCCAGCACACCACAGCCTGTCCCAGCACACCACAGCCCGTCCCAGCCCACCACAGCCCGTCCCAGCCCACCACAGCCCACCAGAGCCCGTCCCAGCCCACCACAGCTCGTCCCAGCCCACCACAGCCCATCTCAAGCTCACAAGAACCCACCAAAGCCCACCACTACCTGCCCCAGACCACCACAGCCCACCACAGCCCACCACGGCCTGTCCCAGCCCACCACGGCCCACCACAGCCCACCACGGCCCACCACAGTTCACCACCGGCCGTCTCAGCCCACCATGACCTGTCCCAGCCCACCACGGCCCAACATAGACCATCCCTTCCCATACCGGCTCAAAACGTCTCACCACGGCCCACCACAGCCCACCACGGTTCACCACGTCCCGTCCCAGCCCACCACGCCCCACCACAGCCCATCCCTGCCCACCACAGCCCGTCCCAGCACACCACAGACCATCCCAGTCCACCACACACCGTCCCAGCATATCCCAGCCTGTCCCAACCCACCACAGCCTGTTCCAGACCCCCACAGCCCGTCCCAGAACACCACAGCCCGTCCCTAGCCCACCACAGCCCGTCCCAGCCCACCACGGCCTGTCCCAGCCCACCACGGCCCACCACAGCCCACCCCTTCGAATCCCAGCCCAAAACGGCCCAACACGGCCCACCACGGTTCACCACGGCCCGTCCCCGCCCACCACGGCCCACCACAGCCCGTCCCAGCCCACCACAGCCCATCCCAGCCCGTCCCATCCAGTCCCAGCTCGTCCCAGCCCGTCCCAGCCCACCACAGCCTGTCCCAGACCACCACAGCCAGTCCCATTCCACAATAGCCCGTCCCAGCCTGTCCCAGCCCGTCCCAACCCATCCCAGTTTACCACAGCCCGTCCCAGCCCACCACAGCCCGTCCCAGCCCGCCACAGCCCGTCCCAGCTCGCCACAACTTGTTCCAGCCCGCCACAGCCCACCACGGCCCGTCCCAGCCCACCACGACCTGTCCCAGCCCACCACGGCTCACCACAGCACACCCCTTCCCATCCCGGCCCAAAACGGCCAACCACGGCGCACCACAATTCACCACGGCCCGTCCCCGCCCACCACGGCCCACCACAGCCCGTCCCCGCCCACCACAGCCCATCCCAGCTCATCCCAGCCCGTTCCAGCTAACCACAGCCAGTCCCAGCCCACCACAGACCGTTACAGCTTACCACAGCCCGTCCCAGATCACCACAGCTTGTCCCAGGCCACCACGGCCCGTCCCAGGCCACCACGGCCCACCACAGCCCGTCCCAGCCCACCACAGCCCGTCCCCGCCCGTCCCCGTCGACCACAGCCCGTCCCAGTCCACCACAGCCAGTCTCCACCCACCAGAGCTCGTCCCAGCCCGTCCCCGCCCACCACAGTCCGTCCCCGCCCACCACAGCCCATCCCCGCCCACCACAGCCCGTTACAGCTTACCAAAGCCCGTCCCAGCCCACCACAGCCCGTCCCCGTCCACCACAGCCCATGCCCGCCCACCACAGCCCGTCTCCGCCCACCACAGCCTGTCTCCGCCCACCAGAGCCCGTCCCAGCCCACCACAGCCCGTCCCAGCCCATCACAGCCCGTCCCAGCACGGCCCAGCCCGTCCCAGCACGGCCCAGCCCACCACAGCCCGTCCCAGCACACCACAGCCCGTCCCAGCCCGTCCCAGCACACCACAGCCCGTCCAAGCCCACCACAGCCCGTCCCTGCCCACCACAGCCCGTCCCAACCCACCACAGCCCGTCCCAGCCCGTCCCAGCCCACCACAGCCCGTCTCAAGCTCACAAGAACCCACCACATCCCACCACAGCCTGTCCCAGATCACCACGGCCCACCACAGCCCACCACGGCCCACCACAGCCCACCACAGTTCACCACGGGCATTCTCAGACCACCATGACCTGTCCCAGCCCACCACGGCCCACCACAGCCCATCCCTTCCCATACCGGCTCAAAACGGCTCACCACGGCCCACCACAGCCCACCACGGTTCACCACGGCCCGTCCCAGCCCACCACGCCCCACCACAGCCCATCCCTGCCCACCACAGCCCGTCCCAGCACACCACAGACCATCCCAGTCCACTACACACCGTCCCAGCATGTCCCAGCCTGTCCCAACCCACCACAGCCTGTTCCAGACCACCACAGCCCGTCCCAGCCCACCACAGCCCGTCCCTAGCCCACCACAGCCCGTCCCCGCCCGTCCCAGCCCACCACAGACCACCACAGCCCGTCCCAGCACACCACAGCCCGTCCCTAGCCCACCACAGCCCGTCCCCGCCCGTCCCAGCCCACCACAGCCCACCACAGCCCGTCCCCGCCCACCATAGCCCGTGCCAGCCCACCACAGCCCGTCCCAGCTCGTTCCAGACCACCAGAACTCGTCTCAGCCCGTCCCAGCCCACCACAGCCCGTCTCAAGCTCAGCAGAACCCACCACAGCCCGTCCCAGCCCGTCCCAGACCACCACAGCCCATCACAGCCCGTCCCAGCACACCACAGCCCGTCCCAGCACACCTCAGCCCATCCCAGCCCACCACAGACCAGCACAGCCCACCACAGCCCGTCCCAGCCCAACACAGCCCGTCCCAGCACACCACAGCCCGTCCCAGCCCACCACAGAATGTCCCAGCCCACCACAGCCCGTCCCAGCCCACCACAGAATGTCCCAGCCCACCACAGCCCGTCCCAGCCCACCACAGCCCGTCCCAGCCCACCACAGCCCACCAGAGCCTGTCCCAGCCCGTCCCAGCCCACCACGGCCCGTCCCAGCCCACCACGGCCCACTACAGCCCACCTCAGTTCACCACGGGCCATCTCAGCCCTCCATGACCTGTCCCAGCCCACCATGACCTGTCCCAGCCCACCACGGCCCACCACAGCCCATCCCTTCCCATACCGGCTCAAAACGGCCCACCACGGCCCACCACAGCCCACCACGGTTCACCACGGCCCGTCCCAGCCCACCACGCCCCACCACAGCCCATCCCTGTCCACCACAGCCCGTCCCAGCACACCACAGCCCGTCCCTAGCCCACCACAGCCCGTCCCAGCCCGCCACAGCCCGTCCCAGCCCACCACAGCCAGTCCCCACCCGTCCCAGCCCACCACAGACCAGCACAGCCCGTCCCAGCCCACCAGAGCCCGTCCCAGCCCGTCGCAGCCCGTCCCAGCCCGTCGCAGCCCATCCCAGCCCACCACAGACCGTCCCAGCCCACCACAGACCGTCCCAGCCCACCACAGACCGTTCCAGCCTACCACAGACCGTCCCAGACCACCACAGCCCGTTCCAGCCCACCACAGCCCGTCCCAGCCCACCACAGCCTGTCCCAGCCCACCACAGCCCGTCCCAGCCCATCCCAGCCCGTCGCAGCCCACCACAGCCTGTCCCAGCACACCACAGACCGTCCCAGTCCACCACAGACCGTCCCAGCATGTCCCAGCCCGTCCCAGCCCATCACAGCCCATTCCAGCCCACCACAGCCCGTTCCAGCCCACCACAGCCCACCACAGCCCTTCCCAGCCTGTCCCAGCTCACTACAACCGTCACTGCATACCACAGCCCTTCCCAACCTCTCCCAGCCCACCACAGCCCGTCACCGCTAGCCACAGCCCGTCCCCGCACAACACAGCCCGTCCCAGCCCACCACAGCCCGCCCCGGCCCACCACAGCCCGTCCCGGCCCACCACAGCCAGTCACAGCCCGTCCCAGCCCACCACAGAATGTCCCAGCCCACCACAGAATGTCCCAGCCCACCACAGCCCGTCCCAGCCCACCACAGCCCGTCCCAGCCCACCACAACCCGTCTTCGCCCACCACAGCCCATCCCCGCCAACCACAGTTCATCCCAGCCCACCACGGCCCGTCCCAGCCCACCACGGCCCACCACAGCCCGTCCCAGCCCGTCCGAGCCCACCACAGCCCGTCCCAGACCACCAGAGCTCGTCCCAGCCTGTCCCAGCCCACCACAGCCCGTCTCAAGCTCTACCAGAACCAACCACAGCCCACCATAGCCCATACCAGACCACCACGGCCCACCACAGATAACCACGGCCCGTCCCAGCCCACCACGGCCCACCACAGCGAACCACGGCCCACCACAGCCCACCACGGCCCGTCCCAGCCCACCACGGCCCACCACAGCCCACCCCTTCGAATCCCAGCCCAAAACGGCCCAACACGGCCCACCACGGTTCACCACGGCCCGTCCCCGCCCACCACGGCCCACCACAGCCCGTCCCAGCCCACCACAGCCCATCCCAGCCCGTCCCATCCAGTCCCAGCTCGTCCCAGCCCGTCCCAGCCCACCACAGCCTGTCCCAGACCACCACAGCCAGTCCCATTCCACAATAGCCCGTCCCAGCCCGTCCCAACCCGTCCCAGTTTACCACAGCCCGTCCCAGCCCACCACAGCTCGTCCCAGCCCGCCAAAGCCCGTCCCAGCTCGCCAAAGCTTGTTCCAGCCCGCCACAGCCCACCACGGCCCGTCCCAGCCCACCACGACCTGTCCCAGCCCACCACGGCTCACCACAGCCCACCCCTTCCCATCCCGGCCCAAAACGGCCAACCACGGCGCACCACAATTCACCACGGCCCGTCCCCGCCCACCACGGCCCACCACAGCCCGTCCCCGCCCACCACAGCCCATCTCATCCCGTCCCAGCCAATCCCAGCTCATCCCAGCCAGTTCCAGCTAACCACAGCCAGTCCCAGCCCACCACAGACCGTTACAGCTTACCACAGCCCGTCCCAGATCACCACAGCCCGTCCCAGATCACCACAGCCCGTCCCAGATCACCACAGCCCTTTCCAGCCGACCACAGCCCACCACAGCGCGTCCCAGCCCACCACAGCCCGTCCCAGCCCACCACAGCCCGTCCCAACCCACCACAGCCCGTCCCAGCCCGTCCCAGCCCACCATAGCCCGTCTCAAGCTCACAAGAACCCACCACAGCCCACCACAGCCTGTCCCAGACCACCACGGCCCACCACGGCCCACCACAGCCCACCACAGTTCACCACGGGCCTTCTCAGACCACCATGACCTGTCCCAGCCCACCACGGCCCACCACAGCCCACCACAGACCGTCCCAGCCCACCACAGCCCGTCCCAGCACACCACAGCCCGTCCCAGCCCGTCCCAGCCCACCACAGCCCGTCCCAGCCCACCACAGCCCATCTCAAGCTCACCAGAACCCACCACAGCCCACCACAGCCTGTCCCAGACCACCACGGCCCACCACAGCCCACCACAGTCCACCACGGGCCATCTCAGACCACCATGACCTGTCCCGGCCCACCACAGCCCATCCCTTCCCATACCGGCTCAAAACGGCCCACCACGGCCCACCACAGCCCACCACGGTTCACCATGGCCCGTCCCAGCCCACCACGGCCGACCACAGCGAACCACGGCCCACCAAAGCTCACCACAGCCCGTCCCAGCCCACCACAGCCCGTCCCCGCCCGTCCCTGTCGACCACAGCCCGTCCCAGTCCACCACAGCCCGTCCCAGCTTGCCACAGCCCGTTCCAGCCCGCCACAGCCCACCACAGCCCGTCCCCGCCCGTCCTTGTCGACCACAGCCCGTCTCAGCACACCACAGCCCGTCCCAGCCCACCACAGCCCACCAGAGCCCGTCCCAGCCCACCACAGCCCGTCCCAGCCCACCACAGCCCATTGCAGCGCATCACAGCTCGTTCCGGACAACCAGAGCCCGTCCCAGCCCGTCCCAGCCCACCACAGCCCATCTCAAGCTCACAAGAACCCACCAAAGCCCACCACAGCCTGTCCCAGACCACCACGGCCCACCACAGCCCACCACGGCCTGTCCCAGCCCACCACGGCCCACCACAGCCCACAACGGCCCGTCGCAGACCGTCGCAGCCCACCACGGCCCGTCCCAGCCCACCACAGCCCGTCCCAGCCCAACACAGCCCAACCCAGCCCACCACAGCCCCACCCAGCCCATGACAGGCCACTACAGCCACCACAGCCTACCGCAGACCACCACAGCCCGTCCCACCCCGTCACAGCTCGTACCAGCCCGACACAGCCCACCACAGCCCATCTTAGCTCACCACAGCCTGTCCCAGCCCACCACGGCCCACCACAGCCCGTCCCAGCCAAACACAGTCCGTCCCAGCCCGTCCCAGCCCACCACACTCACCACAACTCGTCCCAGACCGTTCCAGCACAGCACAGCCCATCCAAGCCCACCACAGCCCGTCCCAGCACACCATAGCCCACCACAGCCCGTCCCAGCCCCCCACAGCCCCTCCCAGCCCTACACAGGCCGTCCCAGCCCGTCCCATCCCACCACAGTGCGTCCATGTCCGTCCCAGCCCACCAGAGCCCGTCCCAGCCCTCCACAGCCCACCAGAGCCTGTCCCGGCCCACCACGGCCCATCACAGCCCGTCTCAGCTCATCACAGCCCGTCTCAGCTCATCACAGCTCGTCCCAGCCCACCACAGCCCGTCCCAGCCCAACACACCCGTCCCAGCCCAACACAGCCCGTCCCAGCCCAACACAGCCCGTCCCAGTTTACCACAGCCCACCACAGCCCGTCGCAGCCCGTCCCAGCTCACCACAACCCACCACAGCGTGCTCCACCTGGCCACAGCCCGTACCAGCCCACCACAGCCCGTCCCAGCTCATCCCAGACCGACCCAGCACTTCCCAGCCCACCGCAGCCCGTCCCAGCCCACCGCAGCCCGTCCCAGCAAATCCTAGCCCACCACAGCCCGTCTCAGCTCACTACAGCGCGTCCCAGTCCACCACACCCACCACAGCCCGTCCCAGCCCATTCCAGCCCACCACAGCCTGTCCCAGCTCACCACAACCCACCACAGCCAACCACAGCCGGTCCCAGCCCACCACAGACCACCACAGTTCATCCCAGCCCACCACAGTTCGTCCCAGCCCGCCACGGCCTGTCCCGGCTCACCACGGCCCGTCCCAGCCCGTCCCAGCCCACGACGGCCTGTCCCAGCCCACGAAAGCCCGTCCCAGCTTACCATATCCCGTCCCAGCTTACCACAGCCCATCACAGACCACCACGGTCTACCACAGCCCACCACAGACCGTCCCATCCCACCACGGCCCATAACAACCCACCACGGCCCGTCCCGGCCTACTACGGCTCGTCCCAGCCCACCACAGCCTGTCCCAGCCCACCAGAGCCCGTCCCAGCCCACCAGAACCCGTCCCAGCCCACCACAGCCCGTCCAAGCCCAACACACTCGTCCCAGCCCACCACGGCCCACCCCAGCCCACCACGGCCCATCACAGCCCACCACGGCTCGTCCCAGCCCACCACGGCCCATCACAGCCCACCACAGTTCACCACAGCCCGTCCTAGCCCAGCACGGCCTGTCCCAGCCCACCACGGACCACCACGGCCCATCTCAGCCCACCACAGCCTGTCCAAGCCCAGCACAGCCCTCCACAACCCTCCACAGCCCGTCCCAACCCTCCACAGCTCATCCCAGCCTACCACAGCCCGTCGCAGCCCAACACAGCTTATCCCAGCCCACCGAAACCCGTCCCAGCCCACCGCAGCCCGTCCTAGCCCAACGAAACCCGTCCCAGCCCACCGCAACACGTCCCAGCCCACCACAGCCCACCACAGGTCACCACAGCCCACCACCGGTCACCACAGCCCACCACAGGTCACCACAGCCTGTTTCAGCCCACCACGGCAAACCACGGCCCGTCCCAGCCCACCACGGCCCGCCACGGCCCACCACAGCTCGTCCCAGATAAACACGGCGCACCACAGCCCACCACGGCCCGTCCCAGCCCACCACAGCCCGTCCCAGCACACCACAGCCCACCACAGCCCATCACAGCCCACCACAGCCCGTCCCAGCTTACCACAGCCCACCACAGACCGTCCCAGCCCACCACAGCCCGTCCCAGCCCCTCCCAGCCCGTCTCAGCCCACCACAGCCTGTCCCAGCCTGTCCCAGCTCGTCCAAGCCTGTCCCAGACCCCCACAGCCCGTGCCAGCCCATCCCAGCCCACCACAGCCCGTCCCAGCCCGTCCCAGCCTGTTCCAGCCCACCAGAGCCCGTCCCAGCCCGTCCCAGCCCACCACAGCCCGTCCCAGGCCACCACGGCCCGTCCCAGGCCACCACGGCCCGTCACAGTGAACCACGGCCCACCACAGCCCACCACGGCCCGTCCCAGCCCACCACAGCCCACCCCTTCCCATCCCGGCCCAAAACGGCCCACCACAGCCCACCACGGTTCACCACGGCCCGTCCCCGCCCACCACGGCCCACCGCAGCCCGTCCCAGCCCATCCCAGCCCGTCCCAGCCAGTCCCAGCTCACCACAGCCAGTCCTAGCCCAGCACAGCCAGTCCCAGCCTACCACAGCCAGTTCCAGCCCACCACAGCCCGTCCCAGCCTACCACAGCCCGTCCCAGCCCACCACAGCCCGTCCCAGCCCACCACAGCTCGTCCCAGCACACCACAGCCCGTCCCAGCACACCACAGCATGTCCCATCCCACCACAGCCCGTCCCAGCCCACCACAGCCCACCAGAGCCCGTCCCAGCCCACCACAGTCCGTCCCAGCCCACCACAGCCCATTGCAGCACATCACAGCTTGTTCCAGACCATCAGATCCCGTCCCAGCCCGTCCCAGCCCACCACAGCCCATCTCAAGCTCACAAGAACCCACCAAAGCCCACCACAGCCTGTCCCAGACCACCACGGCCCACCACAGCCCACCACGGCCCGTCCCAGCCCACCACGTCCCACCACAGCCCATCCCTGCCCACCACAGCCCGTCCCAGCACACCACAGACCACCCCAGTCCACCACACACCGTCCCAGCATGTCCCAGCCTGTCCCAACCCACCACAGCCTGTTCCAGACCACCACAGCCCGTCCCAGCCCACCACAGCCCGTCCCTAGCCCAACACAGCCCGTCCCAGCCCGTGCCAGCCCATCCCAGCCCGTCCCAGCCCACCACAGCCCGTCCCCGCCCGTCCCAGCCCACCACAGACCAGCACAGCCCGTCCCAGCACACCACAGCCTGTCCCAGCCCGTCCCAGCCTGTCACAACTTGTCCCAGCACACCACAGACCGTTCCAGACCACCACAGCCCGTCCCCGCCCACCACAGCCCGTCCCCGCCCACCACAGCCCGTCCCCGCCCACCACAGCCCGTCCCAGCTCATTCCAGACCACCAGAACTCGTCTCAGCCCATCCCAGCCCAACACAGCCCATCTCAAGCTCACCAGAACCCACCTGAGCCCACCATAGCCCGTCCCAGCCCACCGCAGCCCGTCCTACCAAACCACAGACCGTCCCTGTCCACCACAGACCATCCCAGCATGTCCCAGCCCGTCCCAGCCCACCGCAGCCCGTCCTACCAAACCACAGACCGTCCCTGTCCACCACAGACCATCCCAGCATGTCCCAGCCCGTCCCAGCCCATCACAGCCCGTTCCAGATCACCACAAAACGTTCCAGCCCACCACAGCCCACCACAGCCCTTCCCAGCCTGTCCCCGCCCAACACAGCCCGTCCCAGCCCACCACAGCACGTCCCAGCCCGTCCCAGCCCACCACAGCCCGTCCCAGCACACCACAAACCACCACAGCCCATCACAGCCCACCACAGCCCGTCCCAGCTTACCACAGCCCACGACAGCTCGTCCCAGCCCACCACAGACCGTCCCAGCCCACCACTGCCCGTCCCAGCACACCACTGCCCGTCCCAGCCCGTCCCAGCCCGTCCCAGCCCGTCCCAGCCCGTCCCAACCCACCAAAGCCCGTCCCAGCACACCACAGCCCACCACAGCCCATCACAGCCCGTCCCAGCTTACCACAGCCCACCACAGACCGTCCCAGCCCACCACAGCCCGTCCCAGCCAACCACTGCCCGTCCCAGCTCATCCCAGCCTGTCACAGCCCACCACTGCCCGTCCCGGCCCACCACTGCCCATCCCAGCCCGTCCCAGCCGGTCCCAACCCACCACATCCCGTCCCAGCCCACCAGAGCCCGTCCCAGCTTGTTTCAGACCAGCACGGCTAACCACGGCCTGTCCCGGCCCACCACCGCCAACCACGGTCCACCATGGCCCACCAGAGAACACCACGGCCCACCACGGCCCTTCCCAGTCCACCACAGCCCACCACAGCCTGTCCCAGCGCACCACGGCCCGTCCCAGCCCACCACGGCCCGTCCCAGCCCACCACAGCCCGTCCCAGCCCGTCCCAGCTCATCCCAGCCTGTCACAGCCCACCACAGCCCGTCCAAGCACACCACAGACCGTCCCAGCATGTCCCAGCCCGTCCCAGCCCATCACAGCCCGTTCCAGACCACCACAGCCCGTTCCAGCCCACCACAGCCCACCACAGCCCTTCCCAGCCGGTGCCAGCCCACCACAGCCCGTCACCGCCCACCACAGCCCGTCACCGCCCACCACAGCCCGTCCCCGCCCACCGCAGCCCGTCCCCGCAAACCACAGCTTGTCCCAGCCCACCACAGCCCGTCCCAGCCCAACCACAGCTCGTTCCAGACCACCAGAGCCCACCACAGCCCACCACAGAATGTCCCAGGCCCCCACAGCCTATCTCAGCCTATCCCAGCCTGTCCCAGCCCGTCCCCGCCTGTCCCAGCCCACCACAGACCAGCACAGCCCTTCCCAGCACACCACAGCCCGTCCCAGCCCACCACAGCCCACCAGAGCCCGTCCCAGCCCACCACAGCCCGTCCCAGCACACCACAGCCCGTCCCAGCACACCACAGCACGTCCCCGCCCACCCCAGGCCGTCCCAGCACACTACAACTCGTCCCAGCCCCTCCCAGCCCCTCCCAGCCCGTCCCAGCCCACCACAGCTCGTCCCAGCACACCACAGCCCGTCCCAGCACACCACAGCATGTCCCATCCCACCACAGCCCGTCCCAGCCCACCACAGCCCACCAGAGCCCGTCCCAGCCCACCACAGCCCGTCCCAGCCCACCACAGCCCATTGCAGCACATCACAGCTTGTTCCAGACCATCAGATCCCGTCCCAGCCCGTCCCAGCCCACCACAGCCCATCTCAAGCTCACAAGAACCCTCCTAAGCCCACCACAGCCTGTCCCAGACCACCACGGCCCACCACAGCCCACCACGGCCCGTCCCAGCCCACCACGCCCCACCACAGCCCATCCCTGCCCACCACAGCCCGTCCCAGCACACCACAGACCATCCCAGTCCACCACACACCGTCCCAGCATGTCCCAGCCTGTCCCAACCCACCACAGCCTGTTCCAGACCACCACAGCCCGTCCCAGCCCACCACAGCCCGTCCCTAGCCCAACACAGCCCGTCCCAGCCCGTGCCAGCCCATCCCAGCCCGTCCCAGCCCACCACAGCCCGTCCCCGCCCGTCCCAGCCCACCACAGACCAGCACAGCCCGTCCCAGCACACCACAGCCTGTCCCAGCCCGTCCCAGCCTGTCGCAACTTGTCCCAGCACACCACAGACCGTTCCAGACCACCACAGCCCGTCCCCGCCCACCACAGCCCGTCCCCGCCCACCACAGCCCCTCCCAGCTCATTCCAGACCACCAGAACTCGTCTCAGCCCATCCCAGCCCAACACAGCCCATCTCAAGCTCACCAGAACCCACCTGAGCCCACCATAGCCCGTCCCAGCCCACCGCAGCCCGTCCTACCAAACCACAGACCGTCCCTGTCCACCACAGACCATCCCAGCATGTCCCAGCCCGTCCCAGCCCACCGCAGCCCGTCCTACCAAACCACAGACCGTCCCTGTCCACCACAGACCATCCCAGCATGTCCCAGCCCGTCCCAGCCCATCACAGCCCGTTCCAGATCACCACAAAACGTTCCAGCCCACCACAGCCCACCACAGCCCTTCCCAGCCTGTCCCCGCCCAACACAGCCCGTCCCAGCCCACCACAGCACGTCCCAGCCCGTCCCAGCCCACCACAGCCCGTCCCAGCACACCACAAACCACCACAGCCCATCACAGCCGACCACAGCCCGTCCCAGCTTACCACAGCCCACCACAGACCGTCCCAGCCCACCACAGACCGTCCCAGCCCACCACTGCCCGTCCCAGCCCACCACTGCCCGTCCCAGCCCGTCCCAGCCCGTCCCAGCCCGTCCCAGCCCGTCCCAACCCACCAAAGCCCGTCCCAGCACACCACAGCCCACCACAGCCCATCACAGCCCGTCCCAGCTTACCACAGCCCACCACAGACCGTCCCAGCCCACCACAGCCCGTCCCAGCCAACCACTGCCCGTCCCAGACCACCACTGCCCGTCCCGGCCCACCACTGCCCATCCCAGCCCGTCCCAGCCGGTCCCAACCCACCACATCCCGTCCCAGCCCACCAGAGCCCGTCCCAGCTTGTTTCAGACCAGCACGGCTAACCACGGCCTGTCCCGGCCCACCACCGCCAACCACGGTCCACCATGGCCCACCAGAGAACACCACGGCCCACCACGGCCCTTCCCAGTCCACCACAGCCCACCACAGCCTGTCCCAGCGCACCACGGCCCGTCCCAGCCCACCACGGCCCGTCCCAGCCCACCACAGCCCGTCCCAGCCCGTCCCAGCTCATCCCAGCCTGTCACAGCCCACCACAGCCCGTCCAAGCACACCACAGACCGTCCCAGCATGTCCCAGCCCGTCCCAGCCCATCACAGCCCGTTCCAGACCACCACAGCCCGTTCCAGCCCACCACAGCCCACCACAGCCCTTCCCAGCCGGTGCCAGCCCACCACAGCCCGTCACCGCCCACCACAGCCCGTCACCGCCCACCACAGCCCGTCCCCGCCCACCGCAGCCCGTCCCCGCAAACCACAGCTTGTCCCAGCCCACCACAGCCCGTCCCAGCCCAACCACAGCTCGTTCCAGACCACCAGAGCCCACCACAGCCAACCACAGAATGTCCCAGGCCCCCACAGCCTATCTCAGCCTATCCCAGCCTGTCCCAGCCCGTCCCCGCCTGTCCCAGCCCACCACAGACCAGCACAGCCCTTCCCAGCACACCACAGCCCGTCCCAGCCCACCACAGCCCACCAGAGCCCGTCCCAGCCCACCACAGCCCGTCCCAGCTCGTCCCCGAACACCACAGCCCGTCCCAGAACACCACAGCCCGTCCCCGCCCACCACAGCCCGTCCCAGCACACCACAGCCCGTCCCAGCACACCACAGCCCGTCCCCGCTAGTCCCAGCCCACCAAAGACCAGCACAGCCCGACCCCGCCCACCACAGCCCGTCCCCGCCCACCACAGCCCATCCCAGCACACCACAGCCCGTCCCAGCACACCACAGCCCGTCCCAGCCCACCACAGCCCGTCCCAGCCCACCACAGCCCGTCCCCGCCCATCCCAGCCCACCACAGACCAGCACAGCCCGTCCCAGCACACCACAGCCCGTCCCCGCCCACCACAGCCCGTCCCAGCACACCACAGCCCGTCCCCGCACACTACAGCCCGTCCCCGCCCACCACAGCCCGTCCCAGCACACCACAGCCCGTCCAAGACCACCACAGCCCGTCCCAGTCCACCACAGACCAGCACAGCCCGTCCCAGCACACCACAGCCCGTCCCCGCCCACCACAGCTCGTGCCAGCACACCACAGCCGGTCCCAGCACACCACAGCCCGTCCCCGCCCATCCCAGCCCACCACAGACCAGCACAGCCCGTCCCAGCACACCACAGCCCGTCCCCGCCCACCACAGCCCGTGCCAGCACACCACAGCCGGTCCCAGCACACCACAGCCCGTCCCCGCCAGTCCCAGCCCACCACAGACCAGCACAGCCCGTCCCCGCCCACCACAGCCCGTCCCAGCACACCACAGCCCGTCCCAGCACACCACAGCACGTCCCCGCCCACCCTAGGCCGTCCCAGCACACTACAAATCGTCCCAGCCCGTCCCAGCCCGTCCCAGCCCGTCCCAGCCCACGACAGCTCGTCCCAGCACACCACAGCCTGTCCCAGCACACCACAGCATGTCCCATCCCACCACAGCCCGTCCCAGCCCACCACAGCCCACCAGAGCCCGTCCCAGCCCGTCCCAGCCCACCACAGCCCGTCCCAGCCCACCACAGCCCATTGCAGCACATCACAGCTCGTTCCAGACCATCAGATCCCGTCCCAGCCCGTCCCAGCCCACCACAGCCCATCTCAAGCTCACAAGAACCAACCAAAGCCCACCACAGCCCGTCCCAGTCCACCACAGCCCGTCACAGCCCATCACAGCCCGTCCCCGCCCATCCCAGCACACCACAGACCAGCACAGCCCGTCCCAGAACACCACAGCCCGTCCCCGCCCACCACAGCCCGTCCCAGCACACCACAGCCCGTCCCAGCACACCACAGCCCGTCCCCGCCCGTCCCAGCCCACCACAGACCAGCACAGCCCGTCCCCGCCCACCACAGCCCGTCCCCGCACACCACAGCCCATCCCAGCACACCGCAGCCCGTCCCAGACCACCACAGCCTGTCCCAGCCCACCACAGCCCGTCCCCGCCCATCCCAGCCCACCACAGACCAGCACAGCCCGTCCCAGCACACCACAGCCCGTCCCCGCCCACCACAGCCCGTCCCAGCACACCACAGCCCGTCCCCGCACACCACAGCCCGTCCCCGCCCACCACAGCCCGTCCCAGCACACTACAGCCCGTCCAAGACCACCACAGCCCGTCCCAGTCCACCACAGCCCGTCACAGCCCACCACAGCCCGTCCCCGCCCATCCCAGCCCACCACAGACCAGCACAGCCCGTCCCAGCACACCACAGCCCGTCCCCGCCCACCACAGCCCGTCCCAGCACACCACAGCCCGTCCCCGCCCACCACAGCCCGTCCCAGCACACCACAGCCCGTCCCAGTCCACCACAGCCCGTCCAAGACCACCACAGCCCGTCCCAGCCCACCACAGCCCGTCCCAGCACACCGCAGACCGTTCCAGACCACCGCAGACCGTCCCCGCCCACCGCAGCCCGTCCCAGCACACTACAGCTTGTCCCAGCCCGTCCCAGCATGTCCCAGCCTGTCCCAGCACACCACACCCCGTCCCAGCCCACCACAGTTCGTCCCAGCACACCAGAGTTCGTCCCAGCACACCACAGTTCGTCCCAGCACACCACAGCCCGTCCCAGCACACCACAGCCCACCAGAGCCCATCCCAACCCATCCCTGCCCACCACAGCCCGTCCCAGCCCCCCACAGCCCGTCCCAGCCCACCACAGCCCGTCCCAGCCCACCACAGAATGTCCCAGCCCACCACAGCCCGCCCCGGCCCACCACAGCCCGTCCTGGCCCACCACAGCCCGTCACAGCCCGTCCCAGCCCACCACAGAATGTCCCAGCCCACCACAGAATGTCCCAGCCCACCACAGCCCGTCCCAGCCCACCACAGCCCGTCTCCGCCCACCACAGCCCATCCCCACCCACCACAGTTCGTCCCCGCCCACCACAGCCCGTCCCGGCCCACCACAGCCCGTCCCGTCCCACCAAAGCCCGTTCCAGACCACCAGAGCCCGTCCCAGCCCGCCACAGAATGTCCCAGCCCACCACAGCCCGTCCCAGCCCACCACAGCCCGTCCGAGCCCGTCCCAGCACACCACAGCACGTCCCAGCCCGTCCCAGCCCATCGCAGCCCGTCGCAGCCCACCACAGCCCGTCCCAGCACACCACAGACCGTCCCTGTCCACCACAGCCCACCACAGCCCGTCCCAGCCCGTCCCAGCCCACCACAGCCCGTCCCAGCACACCACAGCCCGTCCCAGCCCATCCCAGCCCGTCGCAGCCCACCACAGCCCGTCCCAGCACACCACAGAACGTCCCAGTCCACCACAGACCGTCCCAGCATGTCCCAGCCCATCACAGCCCATCACAGCCTGTTCCAGACCACCACAGCCCATTCCAGCCCACCACAGCCCACCACAGCCCTTCCCAGCCTGTCCCAGCCCACTACAACCGTCACAGCACACCACAGCCCTTCCCAGCCTCTCCCAGCCCACCACAGCCCGTCACCGCCAGCCACAGCCCGTCCCCGCACAACACAGCCCGTCTCCGCACAACACAGCCCGTCCCAGCCCACCACAACCCCGTCCCAGCCTGTCCCAGCCCGTCCCCGCCCACCACAGCCCGTCCCAGCCCACCACAGAATGTCGCAGCCCACCACAGCCCGTCCCAGCCCACCACAACCCGTCTCCGCCCACCACAGCCCATCCCCGCCCACCACAGTTTTTCCCCGCCCACCACAGCCTGTCCTGGCCCACCACAGCCCGTTCCAGACCACCAGAGCCCGTCCCAGCCCACCAAAGAATGTCCCAGGCCACCACAGCCTGTCTCAGCCTATCCCAGCCTGTCCCAGCCCACCACAGCCCATCCCAGCCCACCACAGCCCACCACAGCCCGTCCCAGCCCGTCCCAGCACACCACAGCACGTCCCAGCCCGTCCCAGCCCACCAGAGCCCGTCCCAGCCCACCACAGCCCGTCCCAGCACATCACAGCTCGTTCCAGACCACCAGAGCCCGTCCCAGCCCATCCCAGCCCACCTCAAGCTCACCAGAACCCACCACAGCCCACCACAGCCTGTCCCAGACCACCACGGCCCACCACAGCCCACCACAGCCCGTCCCAGCCCACCACGGCCCACCACAGCCCACCACAGTTCACCACGGGCCATCTCAGACCACCATGACCTGTCCCAGCCCACCATGACCTGTCCCAGCCCACCACGGCCAACCACAGCCCATCCCTTCCCATACCGGCTCGAAACGGCCCACCACGGCCCACCACAGCCCACCACGGCCCGTCCCAGCCCACCACGCCCCACCACAGACCATCCCTGCCCACCACAGCCCGTGCCAGCACACCACAGACCATTCCAGTCCACCAAACACCGTCCCAGCATGTTCCAGCCTGTCCCAACCCACCACAGCCTGTTCCAGACCACCACAGCCCGTCCCAGCACACCACAGACCGTCCCAGCTCTCCACAGCTCTCCATAGCCCGTCCCAATCCTCCACAGCCCATCCAAGCCTAACACAGCCCGTCCCAGCCCAACACAGCTTATCCCAGCCCACCACAGCCTGTCCCAGCTCACCACAGCCTGTCCCAGCCCACCACAGCCCGTCTCAGCCCACCACAGCCCGTCCCAGCCCACCACAGTGCGTCTAAGTCCGTCCCAGCCCACCAGAGCCCGTCCCAGCACACCACAGCCCACCAGAGCCTGTCCCGGCCCACCCCGGCCCATCACAGCCCGTTCAGCTCATCACAGCTCGTCCCAGCCCACCACAGCCCGTCCAAGCCCACCACAGCCCGTCCCACCCCACCACAACCAACCACAGCCCGTCCCCATCCCACCACAGCCTGTCCCAGCACACCACGTCCCGTCCCGGACCACCACGGCCCGTCCCAGCCCACCCCAGCCTGTCCCAGCCCACCCCAGCCTGTCCCAGCCCACCACAGCCCTTTCCAGCCCACCGCAGCCTGTCCCAGCCCACCACAGCCCGTTCCAGCCCACCACAGACCGTCGCAGCTCACCACAGAAAGTCCCAGCCCGTCCCAGCCCACGACAACCCGTCCCAGCCCACCACAACCCGTCCCAGCCCATCACAGACCACTACAGCACACCACAGCTAACCACAGCCCACCACAGCCCGGCACAGCCCGGCACAGCCCGTCCCAGCCCGTCTCAGCCCACCACGGTCCGTCCCAGCCCACCACAGCCCACCACAGTTCGTCCCAGTCCTCCACAACCCGTCCCAGCCCGCCACGGCCCGTCCCAGCCCACCACAGCCCTGCCCAGCCCACCACGGCTCGGCCCAGCCCACCACGGCCCGGCCCGGCCCACCACGGCCCGTCCCGGCCCACCACAGCCCGTCCCACCACACCACAGCCCGACCCAGCCCACCACGGCCCGTCACAGCTTACCACGGCCCACCACGGCTTGCCACGGCCCGTCCCAGCCCACCACAGCCCGTCCCAGCCCACCACGGCCCGTCCCAGATCACCACAGCCCGTCCCAGCCCACCACAGACCACCACAGTTCATCCCAGCCCACCACAGTTCGTCCCAGCCCGCCAAAACCCGTCCCGGCCCACCACGGCCCGTCCCGGCCCACCACGGCCCGTCCCAGCCCACCACAGCCTGTCCCAGCCCACCACGGCCCGTCCCAGCCCTCCACAGACCACCACAGTTCGTCCCCGCCCACCACAGCCCGTCCCGGACCTACCAGAACCCGTCCCTGACCACCACAGCAGGTCCAAGCCCACCACAGCCCGTCCCAGCCCACCACAGCCTGTCCCAACCCACCACAGCCCATTCCAGCCCTTCCCAACCGACCACAGCCGGTTTGAGACCACCAGAGCCCGTCCCAGCCCACCACAGCCCACCACAGCCCACCACAGCCCGTCCCCGCCCACCACAGCCCGTCCCAGCTCGTCACAGCCCACCACAGCATGTCCCAGGCCCCCACAGCCCACGACAGCCCTTCCCAGCCCACGACAGCCCATCCCAGCCCACCACAGCCCGTCCCAGCCCACCACAGCCCGTCCCAGCCCACCACAGCCCGTCCGAGCCCGTCCCAGCACACCACAGCACGTCCCAGCCCGTCCCAGCCCATCGCAGCCCATCGCAGCCCACCACAGCCCGTCCCAGCACACCACAGACCGTCCCTGTCCACCACAGCCCACCACAGCCCGTCCCAGCCCGTCCCAGCCCACCACAGCTTGTCCCAGCACACCACAGCCCGTCCCAGCCCATCCCAGCCCGTCGCAGCCCACCACAGCCCGTCCCAGCACACCACAGAACGTCCCAGTCCACCACAGACCGTCCCAGCATGTCCCAGCCCATCACAGCCCATCACAGCCTGTTCCAGACCACCACAGCCCATTCCAGCCCACCACAGCCCACCACAGCCCTTCCCAGCCTGTCCCAGCCCACTACAACCGTCACAGCACACCACAGCCCTTCCCAGCCTCTCCCAGCCCACCACAGCCCGTCACCGCCAGCCACAGCCCGTCCCCGCACAACACAGCCCGTCTCCGCACAACACAGCCCGTCCCAGCCCACCACAACCCCGTCCCAGCCTGTCCCAGCCCGTCCCCGCCCACCACAGCCCGTCCCAGCCCACCACAGAATGTCGCAGCCCACCACAGCCCGTCCCAGCCCACCACAACCCGTCTCCGCCCACCACAGCCCATCCCCGCCCACCACAGTTTTTCCCCGCCCACCACAGCCTGTCCTGGCCCACCACAGCCCGTTCCAGACCACCAGAGCCCGTCCCAGCCCACCAAAGAATGTCCCAGGCCACCACAGCCTGTCTCAGCCTATCCCAGCCTGTCCCAGCCCACCACAGCCCATCCCAGCCCACCACAGCCCACCACAGCCCATCCCAGCCCGTCCCAGCACACCACAGCACGTCCCAGCCTGTCCCAGCCCACCACAGCCCGTCCCTGCCCACCACAGCCCGTCCCTGCCCACCACAGACCGTCCCTGTCCACCACAGCCCGTCCCAGCCCGTCCCAGCCCACCACAGCCCGTCCCAGCACACCACAGCCCGTCCCAGCCTGTCCCAGCCCGTCCCAGACCACCACAGCCCGTCCCCCGCCCGTCCCAGCCCACCAGAGCCCGTCCCAGCCCACCACAGCCCACCACAGCCCGTCCCAGCACATCACAGCTCGTTCCAGACCACCAGAGCCCGTCCCAGCCCATCCCAGCCCACCTCAAGCTCACCAGAACCCACCACAGCCCACCACAGCCTGTCCCAGACCACCACGGCCCACCACAGCCCACCACAGCCCGTCCCAGCCCACCACGGCCCACCACAGCCCACCACAGTTCACCACGGGCCATCTCAGACCACCATGACCTGTCCCAGCCCACCATGACCTGTCCCAGCCCACCACGGCCCACCACAGCCCATCCCTTCCCATACCGGCTCGAAACGGCCCACCACGGCCCACCACAGCCCACCACGGCCCGTCCCAGCCCACCACGCCCCACCACAGACCATCCCTGCCCACCACAGCCCGTGCCAGCACACCACAGACCATTCCAGTCCACCAAACACCGTCCCAGCATGTTCCAGCCTGTCCCAACCCACCACAGCCTGTTCCAGACCACCACAGCCCGTCCCAGCACACCACAGACCGTCCCAGCTCTCCACAGCTCTCCATAGCCCGTCCCAATCCTCCACAGCCCATCCAAGCCTAACACAGCCCGTCCCAGCCCAACACAGCTTATCCCAGCCCACCACAGCCTGTCCCAGCTCACCACAGCCTGTCCCAGCCCACCACAGCCCGTCTCAGCCCACCACAGCCCGTCCCAGCCCACCACAGTGCGTCTAAGTCCGTCCCAGCCCACCAGAGCCCGTCCCAGCACACCACAGCCCACCAGAGCCTGTCCCGGCCCACCCCGGCCCATCACAGCCCGTTCAGCTCATCACAGCTCGTCCCAGCCCACCACAGCCCGTCCAAGCCCACCACAGCCCGTCCCACCCCACCACAACCAACCACAGCCCGTCCCCATCCCACCACAGCCTGTCCCAGCACACCACGTCCCGTCCCGGACCACCACGGCCTGTCCCAGCCCACCCCAGCCTGTCCCAGCCCACCCCAGCCTGTCCCAGCCCACCACAGCCCTTTCCAGCCCACCGCAGCCTGTCCCAGCCCACCACAGCCCGTTCCAGCCCACCACAGACCGTCGCAGCTCACCACAGAAAGTCCCAGCCCGTCCCAGCCCACGACAACCCGTCCCAGCCCACCACAACCCGTCCCAGCCCATCACAGACCACTACAGCACACCACAGCTAACCACAGCCCACCACAGCCCGGCACAGCCCGGCACAGTTCGTCCCAGCCCGTCTCAGCCCACCACGGTCCGTCCCAGCCCACCACAGCCCACCACAGTTCGTCCCAGTCCTCCACAACCCGTCCCAGCCCGCCACGGCCCGTCCCAGCCCACCACAGCCCTGCCCAGCCCACCACGGCTCGGCCCAGCCCACCACGGCCCGGCCCGGCCCACCACGGCCCGTCCCGGCCCACCACAGCCCGTCCCACCACACCACAGCCCGACCCAGCCCACCACGGCCCGTCACAGCTTACCACGGCCCACCACGGCTTGCCACGGCCCGTCCCAGCCCACCACAGCCCGTCCCAGCCCACCACGGCCCGTCCCAGATCACCACAGCCCGTCCCAGCCCACCACAGACCACCACAGTTCATCCCAGCCCACCACAGTTCGTCCCAGCCCGCCAAAACCCGTCCCGGCCCACCACGGCCCGTCCCGGCCCACCACGGCCCGTCCCAGCCCACCACAGCCTGTCCCAGCCCACCACGGCCCGTCCCAGCCCTCCACAGACCACCACAGTTCGTCCCCGCCCACCACAGACCGTCCCAGCCCACCACAGCCCGTCCCGGACCTACCAGAACCCGTCCCTGACCACCACAGCAGGTCCAAGCCCACCACAGCCCGTCCCAGCCCACCACAGCCTGTCCCAACCCACCACAGCCCATTCCAGCCCTTCCCAACCCACCACAGCCGGTTTGAGACCACCAGAGCCCGTCCCAGCCCACCACAGCCCACCACAGCCCACCACAGCCCGTCCCCGCCCACCACAGCCCGTCCCAGCTCGTCACAGCCCACCACAGCATGTCCCAGGCCCCCACAGCCCACGACAGCCCTTCCCAGCCCACGACAGCCCATCCCAGCCCACCACAGCCCGTCCCAGCCCACCACAGCCCGTCCCAGCACACCACAGCCCACCACAGCCCATGACAGACCACCACAGCCCGTCCCAGCTTACCACAGCCCACCACAGCCCATGACAGACCACCACAGACCGTCCCAGCCCACCACAGACCGTACCAGCCCACCACAGCCCGTCCCAGCCCACCACGGCCCACGAAAGCCCACCACAGCCCACCACGGCCCACCACAGCCCGTCCCAGCCCACCACAAGCCGTCCTTGCCCACCACAGACCTCCAGAGCCCGTCTCAGCTCACCACAGCCTATCCCAGCCCACCACGGCCCACCGCAGCACACCACGGCCCACCGCAGCCTATCCCAACCCGTCCCAGCCCACCACGGCCCGTCCCAGCCCGTCCCAGCCCACGACAGCCCGTCCCAGCCCACCAGAGCCCACCAGAGCCCACCACAGCTCGTCCCAGCCCACCACAGCCCACAAGAGCTTGTCACAGACCACCACAGCCCGTCCCAGCCCACCACAGCCCACTACGGCCCACCACAGCCCGTCCCAGCCCACCACAGCCCGTCCCAGCCCACCACAGCCCGTCCCAGCCCACCACAGCCCGTCCCAGCTCGTCCCAAACCACCACAGCCTCTCACAGCACACCACAGAATGTCCCAGCACACCACAACCCGTCCCAGCCCACCACAGCCCGTCCCACCCCACCACAGGCCACTACAGCACACCACAGGCCACTACAGCACAGCACAGCCCGTCACAGCTCGTCCCAGCCCATCACAGCTCGTCCCAGCCCTTCCCAGCCCTCCACAGCATGTCCCAGGCCCCCACAGCCCACGACAGCCTGTCCCAGCCCACGACAGCCCGTCCCAGCCCACGACAGCCCGTCCCAGCCCACCAGAGCCCGTCCCAGCACACCACAGCCCACCAGAGCCTGTCCCGGCCCACCCCGGCCCATCACAGCCCGTTCAGCTCATCACAGCTCGTCCCAGCCCACCACAGCCCGTCCAAGCCCACCACAGCCCGTCCCACCCCACCACAACCAACCACAGCCCGTCCCCATCCCACCACAGCCTGTCCCAGCACACCACGTCCCGTCCCGGACCACCACGGCCCGTCCCAGCCCACCCCAGCCTGTCCCAGCCCACCCCAGCCTGTCCCAGCCCACCACAGCCCTTTCCAGCCCACCGCAGCCTGTCCCAGCCCACCACAGCCCTTTCCAGCCCACCGCAGCCTGTCCCAGCCCACCATGGCACACCACAGCCCACCACAGCCCATCCCAGCCCACCACAGCCGACCATGGCTTACCACGGCCCACCACAGCCTGTCCCAGCCCATCCCAGACCACCACAGCCCGTCCCAGCCCACCACAGGCCACCACAGCCCGTCCCAGGTCACCACAGCCCGTCCCAGCCCACCAGAGCCCGTCCCGGCCCACCAGAGCTTGTCCCAGCTCATACCAGCCGACCACAGCCCGTCACAGCCCGTCCCAGCCCACCACATAAAGTACCAGCCCATAGAAGCCCACCACAGCCCGTCCCAGCCCACCAGAGCCCATCCCGGCCCACCACAGCTTGTCCCAGCTTATCCCAGCCCACCACAGCCCGCCACAACCCGTCCCAGCCCACCACGGCCCGTCCCGGCACACCACGGCCCGTCCCGGCCCACCACGGCCCGTCCCAGACCAGCACAGCCCATCCCAGCCCACCACGGCCCGTCCCAGCCCACCACGGCCCGTCCCAGCCCACCACAGCACATCACAGCCCGTCCCAGCCTTCCACAGCACACCACAGCCCACTACAGCCCGTCCCAGCCCACCACAGCCTGTCCCAGCCCACTACAGCCCACCACAACCCGTCCCAGCCTGTCCCAGCTCATCCCAGCCCACCACAGCCCACCACAGTTTGTCCCAGCCCACCACAGCCCGTCCCAGCCCACCACAGGCCACTACAGCCCACCACAGCCCGTCACAGCTCGTCCCAGCCTGTCACAGCTCGTCCCAGCCCTTCCCAGCCCACCACAGCATGTCCCAGGCCCCCACAGCCCGTCCCACCACACCACAGCCCGTCCCACCACACCACAGTCCGACCCAGCCCACCACGGCCCGTCACAGCTTACCACGGCCCACCACGGCTTGCCACGGCCCAGCCCAGCCCACCACAGCCCGTCCCACCCCACCACAACCAACCACAGCCCGTCCCCATCCCACCACAGCCTGTCCCAGCACACCACGTCCCGTCCCGGACCACCACGGCCCGTCCCAGCCCACCCCAGCCTGTCCCAGCCCACCCCAGCCTGTCCCAGCCCACCACAGCCCTTTCCAGCCCACCGCAGCCTGTCCCAGCCCACCACAGCCCTTTCTAGCCCACCGCAGCCTGTCCCAGCCCACCATGGCACACCACAGCCCACCACAGCCCGTCCCAGCCCACCACAGCCGACCATGGCTTACCACGGCCCACCACAGCCTGTCCCAGCCCATCCCAGACCACCACAGCCCGTCCCAGCCCACCACAGGCCACCACAGCCCGTCCCAGGTCACCACAGCCCGTCCCAGCCCACCAGAGCCCGTCCCGGCCCACCAGAGCTTGTCCCAGCTCATACCAGCCTACCACAGCCCGTCACAGCCCGTCCCAGCCCACCACATAAAGTACCAGCACATAGAAGCCCACCACAGCCCGTCCCAGCCCACCAGAGCCCATCCCGGCCCACCACAGCTTGTCCCAGCTTATCCCAGCCCACCACAGCCCGCCACAACCCGTCCCAGCCCACCACGGCCCGTCCCGGCACACCACGGCCCGTCCCGGCCCACCACGGCCCGTCCCAGACCAGCACAGCCCATCCCAGCCCACCACGGCCCGTCCCAGCCCACCACGGCCCGTCCCAGCCCACCACAGCACATCACAGCTCGTCCCAGCCTTCCACAGCACACCACAGCCCACTACAGCCCGTCCCAGCCCACCACAGCCTGTCCCAGCCCACTACAGCCCACCACAACCCGTCCCAGCCTGTCCCAGCTCATCCCAGCCCACCACAGCCCACCACAGTTTGTCCCAGCCCACCACAGCCCGTCCCAGCCCACCACAGGCCACTACAGCCCACCACAGCCCGTCACAGCTCGTCCCAGCCTGTCACAGCTCGTCCCAGCCCTTCCCAGCCCACCACAGCATGTCCCAGGCCCCCACAGCCCGTCCCACCACACCACAGCCCGTCCCACCACACCACAGTCCGACCCAGCCCACCACGGCCCGTCACAGCTTACCACGGCCCACCACGGCTTGCCACGGCCCAGCCCAGCCCACCACAGCCCGTCCCATCCCACCACAGCCCGTCCCAGCCCACCACGGCCCGTCCCAGCCCGCCACGGCCCGTCCCAGCCCGCCACGGCCCGTCCCAGCCCACCACAGTTTGTCCCAGCCTACCACAGGCCGTCCCAGCCTACCACAGCCCGTCCCAGATCACCGCAGCCCGTCCCAGGCCACCACAGACCACCACAGTTCATCCCAGCCCACCACAGTTCGTCCCAGCCCGCCACGGCCCGTCCCAGCCCACCACGGCCCGTCCCGGTGCACCACGGCCCGTCCCGGCCCACCACGGCCTGTCCCAGCCCACCACGGCCCGTCCCAGCCCGTCCCAGCCCACGACAACCCGTCCCAGCCCACGAAAGCCCGTCCCAGCTTACCACATCCCGTCCCAGCTTACCACAGCACATCACAGCCCACCACGGTCCACCACAGCCTGTCCCAGCCCACCACGGCCCATAACAACCCACCACGGCCCGTCGCGGCCGACCACGGCCCGTCCCAGCCTACTACGGCTCGTCCCAGCCCACCACAGCCTGTCCAAGCCCACCACAGCCCGTCCCAGCCCACCACAGCCCGTCCCAACCCACCACGTCCCGTCCCAGACCGTCCCAGCCCACCACAGCCCGTCCCAACCCACCACAGCCCGTCCCAACCCACCACAGCCCGTCCCGGCACACCACAGCCCGTCCCAGCACACCACATAAAGTACCAGCACACCATAGCCCGTCCCAGCTCGTCCCAAACCACCACAGCCTCTCACAGCACACCACAGAATGTCCCAGCACACCACAACCCGTCCCAGCCCACCACAGCCCGTCCCACCCCACCACAGGCCACTACAGCACACCACAGGCCACTACAGCACAGCACAGCCCGTCACAGCTCGTCCCAGCCCATCACAGCTCGTCCCAGCCCTTCCCAGCCCTCCACAGCATGTCCCAGGCCCCCACAGCCCACGACAGCCTGTCCCAGCCCACGACAGCCCGTCCCAGCCCACGACAGCCCGTCCCAGCCCACCAGAGCCCGTCCCAGCACACCACAGCCCACCAGAGCCTGTCCCGGCCCACCCCGGCCCATCACAGCCCGTTCAGCTCATCACAGCTCGTCCCAGCCCACCACAGCCCGTCCAAGCCCACCACAGCCCGTCCCACCCCACCACAACCAACCACAGCCCGTCCCCATCCCACCACAGCCTGTCCCAGCACACCACGTCCCGTCCCGGACCACCACGGCCCGTCCCAGCCCACCCCAGCCTGTCCCAGCCCACCCCAGCCTGTCCCAGCCCACCACAGCCCTTTCCAGCCCACCGCAGCCTGTCCCAGCCCACCAAAGCCCTTTCCAGCCCACCGCAGCCTGTCCCAGCCCACCATGGCACACCACAGCCCACCACAGCCCATCCCAGCCCACCACAGCCGACCATGGCTTACCACGGCCCACCACAGCCTGTCCCAGCCCATCCCAGACCACCACAGCCCGTCCCAGCCCACCACAGGCCACCACAGCCCGTCCCAGGTCACCACAGCCCGTCCCAGCCCACCAGAGCCCGTCCCGGCCCACCAGAGCTTGTCCCAGCTCATACCAGCCGACCACAGCCCGTCACAGCCCGTCCCAGCCCACCACATAAAGTACCAGCCCATAGAAGCCCACCACAGCCCGTCCCAGCCCACCAGAGCCCATCCCGGCCCACCACAGCTTGTCCCAGCTTATCCCAGCCCACCACAGCCCGCCACAACCCGTCCCAGCCCACCACGGCCCGTCCCGGCACACCACGGCCCGTCCCGGCCCACCACGGCCCGTCCCAGACCAGCACAGCCCATCCCAGCCCACCACGGCCCGTCCCAGCCCACCACGGCCCGTCCCAGCCCACCACAGCACATCACAGCCCGTCCCAGCCTTCCACAGCACACCACAGCCCACTACAGCCCGTCCCAGCCCACCACAGCCTGTCCCAGCCCACTACAGCCCACCACAACCCGTCCCAGCCTGTCCCAGCTCATCCCAGCCCACCACAGCCCACCACAGTTTGTCCCAGCCCACCACAGCCCGTCCCAGCCCACCACAGGCCACTACAGCCCACCACAGCCCGTCACAGCTCGTCCCAGCCTGTCACAGCTCGTCCCAGCCCTTCCCAGCCCACCACAGCATGTCCCAGGCCCCCACAGCCCGTCCCACCACACCACAGCCCGTCCCACCACACCACAGTCCGACCCAGCCCACCACGGCCCGTCACAGCTTACCACGGCCCACCACGGCTTGCCACGGCCCAGCCCAGCCCACCACAGCCCGTCCCACCCCACCACAACCAACCACAGCCCGTCCCCATCCCACCACAGCCTGTCCCAGCACACCACGTCCCGTCCCGGACCACCACGGCCCGTCCCAGCCCACCCCAGCCTGTCCCAGCCCACCCCAGCCTGTCCCAGCCCACCACAGCCCTTTCCAGCCCACCGCAGCCTGTCCCAGCCCACCACAGCCCTTTCTAGCCCACCGCAGCCTGTCCCAGCCCACCATGGCACACCACAGCCCACCACAGCCCGTCCCAGCCCACCACAGCCGACCATGGCTTACCACGGCCCACCACAGCCTGTCCCAGCCCATCCCAGACCACCACAGCCCGTCCCAGCCCACCACAGGCCACCACAGCCCGTCCCAGGTCACCACAGCCCGTCCCAGCCCACCAGAGCCCGTCCCGGCCCACCAGAGCTTGTCCCAGCTCATACCAGCCTACCACAGCCCGTCACAGCCCGTCCCAGCCCACCACATAAAGTACCAGCACATAGAAGCCCACCACAGCCCGTCCCAGCCCACCAGAGCCCATCCCGGCCCACCACAGCTTGTCCCAGCTTATCCCAGCCCACCACAGCCCGCCACAACCCGTCCCAGCCCACCACGGCCCGTCCCGGCACACCACGGCCCGTCCCGGCCCACCACGGCCCGTCCCAGACCAGCACAGCCCATCCCAGCCCACCACGGCCCGTCCCAGCCCACCACGGCCCGTCCCAGCCCACCACAGCACATCACAGCTCGTCCCAGCCTTCCACAGCACACCACAGCCCACTACAGCCCGTCCCAGCCCACCACAGCCTGTCCCAGCCCACTACAGCCCACCACAACCCGTCCCAGCCTGTCCCAGCTCATCCCAGCCCACCACAGCCCACCACAGTTTGTCCCAGCCCACCACAGCCCGTCCCAGCCCACCACAGGCCACTACAGCCCACCACAGCCCGTCACAGCTCGTCCCAGCCTGTCACAGCTCGTCCCAGCCCTTCCCAGCCCACCACAGCATGTCCCAGGCCCCCACAGCCCGTCCCACCACACCACAGCCCGTCCCACCACACCACAGTCCGACCCAGCCCACCACGGCCCGTCACAGCTTACCACGGCCCACCACGGCTTGCCACGGCCCAGCCCAGCCCACCACAGCCCGTCCCAGCCCACCACGGCCCGTCCCAGCCCACCACGGCCCGTCCCAGCCCGCCACGGCCCGTCCCAGCCCGCCACGGCCCGTCCCAGCCCACCACAGTTTGTCCCAGCCTACCACAGGCCGTCCCAGCCTACCACAGCCCGTCCCAGATCACCGCAGCCCGTCCCAGGCCACCACAGACCACCACAGTTCATCCCAGCCCACCACAGTTCGTCCCAGCCCGCCACGGCCCGTCCCAGCCCACCACGGCCCGTCCCGGTGCACCACGGCCCGTCCCGGCCCACCACGGCCTGTCCCAGCCCACCACGGCCCGTCCCAGCCCGTCCCAGCCCACGACAACCCGTCCCAGCCCACAAAAGCCCGTCCCAGCTTACCACATCCCGTCCCAGCTTACCACAGCACATCACAGCCCACCACGGTCCACCACAGCCTGTCCCAGCCCACCACGGCCCATAACAACCCACCACGGCCCGTCGCGGCCGACCACGGCCCGTCCCAGCCTACTACGGCTCGTCCCAGCCCACCACAGCCTGTCCAAGCCCACCACAGCCCGTCCCAGCCCACCACAGCCCGTCCCAACCCACCACGTCCCGTCCCAGACCGTCCCAGCCCACCACAGCCCGTCCCAACCCACCACAGCCCGTCCCAACCCACCACAGCCCGTCCCGGCACACCACAGCCCGTCCCAGCACACCACATAAAGTACCAGCACACCATAGCCCGTCCCAGCACACCACAGCCCGTCCGAGCACACCACAGCCCGTCCCAGCCCACCACAGCCCGCCCCAGCCCACCACAGCCCGTCTCGGCCCACCACAGCCCATCCCAGCCCAACCGGCCCGGCCCAGCCCACCACGGCACACTACAGCCCGTCCCAGCCCTCCACAGCCCACCACAGCCCACTACAGCCCGTCCCAGCCCACCACAGCCCGTCCCAGCCCACCACAGCCCGTCCCAGCCCGTCCCAGCCTGTCCCAGCTCATCCCAGCCCACCACAGCCCACCACAGTTTGTCCCAGCCCACCACAGCCCGTCCCAGCCCACCAGAGCCCGTCCCAGCCCACCACAGGCCACTACAGCACACCACAGGCCACTACAACACACCACAGCCCATCACAGCTCGTCCCAGCTCGTCACAGCAAGTCCCAGCCCGTCCCAGCCCACCACAGCATGTCCCAGGCCCCCACAGCCCACGACAGCCCTTCCCAGCCCACGACAGCCCATCCCAGCCCACCACAGCCCGTCCCAGCCCACCACAGCCCGTCCCAGCCCACCACAGCCCACTACAGAACACCACAGACCACTACAGAACACCACAGACCACTACAGTACACCACAGCCTACCGCAGCCCACCACAGCCCGTCCCAGCTCGTCCCAGCCCGTCCCCGCCCACCGCAGCCCGTCCCCGCCCACCACAGCCCGTCCCTGCCCACCACAGCCCGTCCCCGCCCACCACAGACCGTCCCAGCCCACCACAGCCCGTCCCGGACCTACCAGAACCCGTCCCTGACCACCACAGCAGGTCCAAGCCCACCACAGCCCGTCCCAGCCCACCACAGCCTGTCCCAACCCACCACAGCCCCTTCCAGCCCTTCCCAACCCACCACAGCCGGTTTGAGACCACCAGAGCCCGTCCCAGCCCACCACAGCCCGTCCCCGCCCACCACAGCCCGTCCCAGCTCGTCCCAGCCCGTCCCAGGCCTTCCCAGCCCACCACAGCCCGTCCCGGACCACGACAGCCCGTCCCGGACCTACCACAACCCGTCCCCGACCACAACAGCACGTCCAAGCCCATCACAGCCTGTCCCAGCCCACCACACACCGTGCCAGCCCACCACAGCCCATCCCAACCCACCACAGCCCATTCCAGCCCTTCCCAGCCCACCACAGCCTGTCCATACCACCAGAGCCCGTCCCAGCCCACCACAGCCCGTCCCAGCCCACCACAGACCACCACAGTTCGTCCCAGCCCGCCACAACCCGTCCCAGCCCACCACGGCCCGTCCCGGCACACCACGGCCCGTCCCAGCCCACCACAGCCTGTCCCAGCCAACCACGGCCCGTCCCAGCCCTCCACAGACCACCACAGTTCGTCCCCGCCCACCACAGACCGTCCCAGCCCACCACAGCCCGTCCCGGACCTACCAGAACCCGTCCCTGACCACCACAGCAGGTCCAAGCCCACCACAGCCCGTCCCAGCCCACCACAGCCTGTCCCAACCCACCACAGCCCATTCCAGCCCTTCCCAACCCACCACAGCCGGTTTGAGACCACCAGAGCCCGTCCCAGCCCACCACAGCCCATCCCCGCCCACAACAGCCCGTCCCCGCCCACCACAGCCCGTCCCAGCTCGTCCCAGCCTGTCCCAGGCCTTCCCAGCCCACCACAGCCCGTCCCGGACCACGACAGCCCGTCCCGGACCTACCACAACCCGTCCCCAACCACAACAGCAGGTCCAAGCCCGCCACAACCCGTCCCAGCCCACCACAGCCTGTCCCAGCCCACCACACACCGTGCCAGCCCACCACAGCCCGTCCCAGCCCACCACAGCCCGTTCCAGCCCACCACAGCCTGTCCCAGCCCACCACAGCCCGTTCCAGCCCACCACGGCCCGTCTCAGCTCACCACAGCCCGTCCCAGCCCACCGCAGCCCGTTCCAGCACACCACAGCCCGTCGCAGCCCGTCCCAACCCACCACAGCCCGTCCCAGCCCACCACAGCCCGTCCCAGCCCACCACAGCCCGTTCCAGCCCACCACAGCCTGTCCCAGCCCACCACAGCCCGCCAAAGCCCGTCTAAGCTCACCAAAACCCACCACAGCCCACTACGGCCCGTCCCAGCCCACCACGGCCCGTCCCAGCCCACCACAGACCGTCCCAGCACAACACAGGCCACCAAAGCCCGTCTAAGCTCACCAGAACCCACCACAGCCCACCACAGCCCACCACAGTCCGTCCCGGCCCACTACAACTCGCCCCAGCCCACCACAGCCCACCACGGCCCGTCCCTGAAGCACCACAGCCCGTCCCAACCCACCACAACCCGTCCCAGCCCACCACAGCCCGTCCCAGCCCACCACAGACCACCACAGACCGTCCCAGCCCACCACGGCCCTTCCCAGCCCACCACAGTCCGTCCCAGCCCACCACGGCCCGTCCCAGCCGAACACAGCCCGTCCCAGCCCACAACAGCGCATTCCAGACCATCAGAGCCCGTCCCAGCACGTCCTGGCCCACCACAGCCCGTCCCAGCTTACCACAGCCCACCACAGCCCGTCTCAGTTCACCACAGCCCACCCCAGCACGTCCCGGCCCACTAAAACTCGTCCAAGCCCACCACAGGCCACCACAGCCCACCACAGCCCGTCGCAGCCCACCACAGCCCATCCCAGCCCGTCCAAGCCCACCACAGCCCGTCACAGGCCACCAGAGCTTGTCCCGGCCCACCAGAGTCCGTCCCGAGCCACCACGGCCCGTCCCAGCCCACCACGACTGACCACAGCCCGTCCCAGCCCACCAAGGCCTGTCCCAGCCCACCACAGCTCGTCCCAGCCCACCACAGCACGTCACCGCCCAGCACAGACCATCCCCGCCCACCATAGCCGGTCCCCGCCCACCACAGCCTGTCCCAGCTCGTCCCAGCTCGTCCCAGCCCTTCCCAGCTCACCACAGCCCGTCCCAGCCCAGCACAGCCCATCACAGACCGTCCCAGCCCACTAGAGCCCGTCCCAGCTTACCACAGCCCGTGCCAGCCCGTCTCAGCTCACCACAGCCCACCACAGCCCGTCCCAGCCCATCACAGCCCGTCCCAGCCAACCACAGCCCACCACAGCCCACCACAGCCCGTCCCAGCCCACCACAGCTTTTTCCACACCACCACAGCCCGTCGAAGCCCACCACAGCCCGTCCAAGCACACCACAGCCCGTGCCAGCCCGTCCCAGTCCGTCCCAGCTCGTTACAGCCCGTGCCAGCTCGTTCCAGACCGTGCCAGCTCGTCCCAGCCCGTGCCAGCCCGTCCCAGCCCGTGCCAGCCCGTCCCAGCCCGTCCCAGCCCACCAGAGCCCGTCCCAGCCCACCACAGCCCACCACAGCCCACCACGGCCCGTCCCAGTCCACCACAACCCACCACAGCCAAACACGGCCCACCACAGCCCGTCCCAGCCCACCGCAGCCCGTTCCAGCACACCACAGCCCGTCGCAGCCCGTCCCAACCCACCACAGCCCGTCCCAACCCACCACAGCCCGTCCCAGCCCACCACAGCCCGTCCCAGCCCACCACAGCCCGTCCCAGCCCACCACATCCTGTCCCAGCCCACCACAGCCCACCAGAGCCCGTGCCAGCCCACCACAGCCCGTCCCAGCCCACCACAACCCGTCCCAGCCCACCACAGCCCGTCCCAGCCCACCACAGACCACCACAGACCGTCCCAGCCCACCACAGCCCTTCCCAGAACACCACAGTCCGTCCTAGCCCACCACGGCCCGTTCCAGCCCACCACAGCCCTTTCCACACCACCAGAGCCCGTCCCAGCCCACCATGGCCCATCCCAGCCCACCACAGCACTTTCCACACCACCACAGCCCGTCCCAGCCCACCACAGCCCGTTCCAGCCCACCACAGCCCGTGCCAGCTTGTCCCAGTCCGTGCCAGCTCGTCCCAGTCCGTGCCAGCTCGTCCCAGCCCATGCCAGCCCGTCCCAGCCCGTGCCAGCCCGTCCCAGCCCACCACAGCCAACCACAGCCCGTCCCAGCCCACCACAGCATGTCCCAGGCAACCACTGACCACCACAGCCCGTCCCAGTCTGTCCCAGCCCACCCCATCCCACCACAGCCCGTCCCAGCCTACAACAGCCCGTACTAGCCCACCACAGCCCGTCCCAGCCCACCACGGCCCGTCTCAGCTCACCACAGCCCGTCCCAGTCCACCACAGCCCATCCCAGCCCGTCCCAACCCACCACAGCCCGTCTCAGCTCACCACAGCCCACCACAGCCCGTGCCGGCCCACCACAGCCCGTCCCAGCCCACCACAGCCCACCACAGCCCACCACAGCCCATCCCAGCCCACCACAGCCCTTTCGACACCACCAGAGCCCACCACAGCCCACCATAGCTCGTCCCAGCCCACCACAGCCCGTCCAAGCCCACCACAGCCCGTTCCAGCCCACCACAGCCCGTCCCAGCCCACCACAGACCACCACAGACCGTCCCAGCCCACCACGGCCCTTCCCAGCCCACCACAGTCCGTCCCAGCCCACCACGGCCCGTCCCAGCCGAACACAGCCCGTCCCAGCCCACAACAGCGCATTCCAGACCATCAGAGCCCGTCCCAGCACGTCCTGGCCCACCACAGCCCGTCCCAGCTTACCACAGCCCACCACAGCCCGTCTCAGTTCACCACAGCCCACCACAGCCCGTCCCGGCCCACTACAACTCGTCCAAGCCCACCACAGGCCACCACAGCCCACCACAGCCCGTCCCAGCCCACCACAGCCCATCCCAGCCCGTCCAAGCCCACCACAGCCCGTCACAGGCCACCAGAGCTTGTCCCGGCCCACCAGAGTCCGTCCCGAGCCACCACGGCCCGTCCCAGCCCACCACGACTGACCACAGCCCGTCCCAGCCCACCAAGGCCTGTCCCAGCCCACCACAGCTCGTCCCAGCCCACCACAGCCCGTCACCGCCCAGCACAGACCATCCCCGCCCACCATAGCCGGTCCCCCGCCCACCACAGCCTGTCCCAGCTCGTCCCAGCTCGTCCCAGCCCTTCCCAGCTCACCACAGCCCGTCCCAGCCCAGCACAGCCCATCACAGACCGTCCCAGCCCACTAGAGCCCGTCCCAGCTTACCACGGCCCGTGCCAGCCCGTCTCAGCTCACCACAGCCCACCACAGCCCGTCCCAGCCAACCACAGCCCGTCCCAGCCCACCACAGCCCGTCCCAGCCCACCACAGCCCGTCCCAGCCAACCACAGCCCACCACAGCCCACCACAGCCCGTCCCAGCCCACCACAGCTTTTTCCACACCACCACAGCCCGTCCAAGCCCACCACAGCCCGTGCCAGCCCGTCCCAGTCCGTCCCAGCTCGTTCCAGCCCGTGCCAGCTCGTTCCAGACCGTGCCAGCTCGTCCCAGCCCGTGCCAGCCCGTCCCAGCCCGTGCCAGCCCGTCCCAGCCCGTCCCAGCCCACCACAGCCCACCACAGCCCGTCCCAGCCCACCACAGCCCACCACGGCCCGTCCCAGTCCACCACAACCCACCACAGCCAAACACGGCCCACCACAGCCCGTCCCAGCCCACCACATCCCGTCCCAGCCCACCACATCCTGTCCCAGCCCACCACAGCCCACCAGAGCCCGTGCCAGCCCACCACAGCCCGTCCCAGCCCACCACAACCCGTCCCAGTCCACCACAACCCGTCCCAGCCCACCACAGCCCGTCCCAGCCCACCACAGCCCACCAGAGCCCGTGCCAGCCCACCAAAGCCCGTCCCAGCCCACCACAACCCGTCCCAGCCCACCACAGCCCGTCCCAGCCCACCACAGACCACCACAGACCGTCCCAGCCCACCACAGCCCTTCCCAGACCACCACAGTCCGTCCTAGCCCACCACGGCCCGTCCCAGCCCACCACAGCCCTTTCCACACCACCAGAGCCCGTCCCAGCACACCATGGCCCGTCCCAGCCCACCCCAGCCCGTCCCAACCCACCACAGCCCGTCCCAGCCCACCACAGACCGTCCCACCCACCACAGCCCGTCCGAGCCCACCACAGCCCGTCCCAGCCCACCACAGCCCTTTCCACACCACCACAGCCCGTTCCAGCCCACCACAGCCCGTGCCAGCTCGTCCCAGCCCGTGCCAGCTCGTCCCAGCCCGTGCCAGCCCACCACATCCTGTCCCAGCCCACCACAGCCCACCAGAGCCCGTGCCAGCCCACCACAGCCCGTCCCAGCCCACCACAACCCGTCCCAGCCCACCACAGCCCGTCCCAGCCCACCACAGCCCGTCCCAGCCCACCACAGACCACCACAGACCGTCCCAGCCCACCACAGCCCTGCCCAGACCACCACAGTCCGTCCTAGCCCACCACGGCCCGTTCCAGCCCACCACAGCCCTTTCCACACCACCAGAGCCCGTCCCAGCCCACCATAGCTCGTCCCAGCCCACCACAGCCCGTCCAAGCCCACCACAGCCCGTTCCAGCCCACCACAGCCCGTCCCAGCCCATCCCAGTCCGTGCCAGCTCGTTCCAGCCCGTCCCAGCCCGTGCCAGCCCGTCCCAGCCCACCACAGCCCACCACAGCCCGTCCCAGCCCACCACAGCATGTCCCAGCCCACCACAGCATGTCCCAGGCAACCACTGACCACCACAGCCCGTCCCAGTCTGTCCCAGCCCATCCCAGCCCACCACAGCCCGTCCCAGCCTACAACAGCCCATCCCAGACCACCACAGCCCGTCCCAGCCCACCACAGGCCACCACAGCCCGTCCCAGGTCACCACAGCCCGTCCCAGCCCACCAGAGCCCGTCCCGGCCCACCAGAGCTTGTCCCAGCTCATACCAGCCGACCACAGCCCGTCACAGCCCGTCCCAGCCCACCACATAAAGTACCAGCACATAGAAGCCCACCACAGCCCGTCCCAGCCCACCAGAGCCCATCCCGGCCCACCACAGCTTGTCCCAGCTTATCCCAGCCCACCACAGCCCGCCACAACCCGTCCCAGCCCACCACGGCCCGTCCCGGCACACCACGGCCCGTCCCGGCCCACCACGGCCCGTCCCAGACCAGCACAGCCCATCCCAGCCCACCACGGCCCGTCCCAGCCCACCACGGCCCGTCCCAGCCCACCACAGCACATCACAGCCCGTCCCAGCCTTCCACAGCACACCACAGCCCACTACAGCCCGTCCCAGCCCACCACAGCCTGTCCCAGCCCACTACAGCCCACCACAACCCGTCCCAGCCTGTCCCAGCTCATCCCAGCCCACCACAGCCCACCACAGTTTGTCCCAGCCCACCACAGCCCGTCCCAGCCCACCACAGGCCACTACAGCCCACCACAGCCCGTCACAGCTCGTCCCAGCCTGTCACAGCTCGTCCCAGCCCTTCCCAGCCCACCACAGCATGTCCCAGGCCCCCACAGCCCGTCCCACCACACCACAGCCCGTCCCACCACACCACAGTCCGACCCAGCCCACCACGGCCCGTCACAGCTTACCACGGCCCACCACGGCTTGCCACGGCCCAGCCCAGCCCACCACAGCCCGTCCCAGCCCACCACGGCCCGTCCCAGCCCACCACGGCCCGTCCCAGCCCGCCACGGCCCGTCCCAGCCCGCCACGGCCCGTCCCAGCCCACCACAGTTTGTCCCAGCCTACCACAGGCCGTCCCAGCCTACCACAGCCCGTCCCAGATCACCGCAGCCCGTCCCAGGCCACCACAGACCACCACAGTTCATCCCAGCCCACCACAGTTCGTCCCAGCCCGCCACGGCCCGTCCCAGCCCACCACGGCCCGTCCCGGTGCACCACGGCCCGTCCCGGCCCACCACGGCCTGTCCCAGCCCACCACGGCCCGTCCCAGCCCGTCCCAGCCCACGACAACCCGTCCCAGCCCACGAAAGCCCGTCCCAGCTTACCACATCCCGTCCCAGCTTACCACAGCACATCACAGCCCACCACGGTCCACCACAGCCTGTCCCAGCCCACCACGGCCCATAACAACCCACCACGGCCCGTCGCGGCCGACCACGGCCCGTCCCAGCCTACTACGGCTCGTCCCAGCCCACCACAGCCTGTCCAAGCCCACCACAGCCCGTCCCAGCCCACCACAGCCCGTCCCAACCCACCACGTCCCGTCCCAGACCGTCCCAGCCCACCACAGCCCGTCCCAACCCACCACAGCCCGTCCCAACCCACCACAGCCCGTCCCGGCACACCACAGCCCGTCCCAGCACACCACATAAAGTACCAGCACACCATAGCCCGTCCCAGCACACCACAGCCCGTCCGAGCACACCACAGCCCGTCCCAGCCCACCACAGCCCGCCCCAGCCCACCACAGCCCGTCTCGGCCCACCACAGCCCATCCCAGCCCAACCGGCCCGGCCCAGCCCACCACGGCACACTACAGCCCGTCCCAGCCCTCCACAGCCCACCACAGCCCACTACAGCCCGTCCCAGCCCACCACAGCCCGTCCCAGCCCACCACAGCCCGTCCCAGCCCGTCCCAGCCTGTCCCAGCTCATCCCAGCCCACCACAGCCCACCACAGTTTGTCCCAGCCCACCACAGCCCGTCCCAGCCCACCAGAGCCCGTCCCAGCCCACCACAGGCCACTACAGCACACCACAGGCCACTACAACACACCACAGCCCATCACAGCTCGTCCCAGCTCGTCACAGCAAGTCCCAGCCCGTCCCAGCCCACCACAGCATGTCCCAGGCCCCCACAGCCCACGACAGCCCTTCCCAGCCCACGACAGCCCATCCCAGCCCACCACAGCCCGTCCCAGCCCACCACAGCCCGTCCCAGCCCACCACAGCCCACTACAGAACACCACAGACCACTACAGAACACCACAGACCACTACAGTACACCACAGCCTACCGCAGCCCACCACAGCCCGTCCCAGCTCGTCCCAGCCCGTCCCCGCCCACCACAGCCCGTCCCTGCCCACCACAGCCCGTCCCCGCCCACCACAGACCGTCCCAGCCCACCACAGCCCGTCCCGGACCTACCAGAACCCGTCCCTGACCACCACAGCAGGTCCAAGCCCACCACAGCCCGTCCCAGCCCACCACAGCCTGTCCCAACCCACCACAGCCCCTTCCAGCCCTTCCCAACCCACCACAGCCGGTTTGAGACCACCAGAGCCCGTCCCAGCCCACCACAGCCCGTCCCCGCCCACCACAGCCCGTCCCAGCTCGTCCCAGCCCGTCCCAGGCCTTCCCAGCCCACCACAGCCCGTCCCGGACCACGACAGCCCGTCCCGGACCTACCACAACCCGTCCCCGACCACAACAGCACGTCCAAGCCCATCACAGCCTGTCCCAGCCCACCACACACCGTGCCAGCCCACCACAGCCCATCCCAACCCACCACAGCCCATTCCAGCCCTTCCCAGCCCACCACAGCCTGTCCATACCACCAGAGCCCGTCCCAGCCCACCACAGCCCGTCCCAGCCCACCACAGACCACCACAGTTCGTCCCAGCCCGCCACAACCCGTCCCAGCCCACCACGGCCCGTCCCGGCACACCACGGCCCGTCCCAGCCCACCACAGCCTGTCCCAGCCAACCACGGCCCGTCCCAGCCCTCCACAGACCACCACAGTTCGTCCCCGCCCACCACAGACCGTCCCAGCCCACCACAGCCCGTCCCGGACCTACCAGAACCCGTCCCTGACCACCACAGCAGGTCCAAGCCCACCACAGCCCGTCCCAGCCCACCACAGCCTGTCCCAACCCACCACAGCCCATTCCAGCCCTTCCCAACCCACCACAGCCGGTTTGAGACCACCAGAGCCCGTCCCAGCCCACCACAGCCCATCCCCGCCCACAACAGCCCGTCCCCGCCCACCACAGCCCGTCCCAGCTCGTCCCAGCCTGTCCCAGGCCTTCCCAGCCCACCACAGCCCGTCCCGGACCACGACAGCCCGTCCCGGACCTACCACAACCCGTCCCCAACCACAACAGCAGGTCCAAGCCCGCCACAACCCGTCCCAGCCCACCACAGCCTGTCCCAGCCCACCACACACCGTGCCAGCCCACCACAGCCCGTCCCAGCCCACCACAGCCCGTTCCAGCCCACCACAGCCTGTCCCAGCCCACCACAGCCCGTTCCAGCCCACCACGGCCCGTCTCAGCTCACCACAGCCCGTCCCAGCCCACCGCAGCCCGTTCCAGCACACCACAGCCCGTCGCAGCCCGTCCCAACCCACCACAGCCCGTCCCAGCCCACCACAGCCCGTCCCAGCCCACCACAGCCCGTTCCAGCCCACCACAGCCTGTCCCAGCCCACCACAGCCCGCCAAAGCCCGTCTAAGCTCACCAAAACCCACCACAGCCCACTACGGCCCGTCCCAGCCCACCACGGCCCGTCCCAGCCCACCACAGACCGTCCCAGCACAACACAGGCCACCAAAGCCCGTCTAAGCTCACCAGAACCCACCACAGCCCACCACAGCCCACCACAGTCCGTCCCGGCCCACTACAACTCGCCCCAGCCCACCACAGCCCACCACGGCCCGTCCCTGAAGCACCACAGCCCGTCCCAACCCACCACAACCCGTCCCAGCCCACCACAGCCCGTCCCAGCCCACCACAGACCACCACAGACCGTCCCAGCCCACCACGGCCCTTCCCAGCCCACCACAGTCCGTCCCAGCCCACCACGGCCCGTCCCAGCCGAACACAGCCCGTCCCAGCCCACAACAGCGCATTCCAGACCATCAGAGCCCGTCCCAGCACGTCCTGGCCCACCACAGCCCGTCCCAGCTTACCACAGCCCACCACAGCCCGTCTCAGTTCACCACAGCCCACCCCAGCACGTCCCGGCCCACTAAAACTCGTCCAAGCCCACCACAGGCCACCACAGCCCACCACAGCCCGTCGCAGCCCACCACAGCCCATCCCAGCCCGTCCAAGCCCACCACAGCCCGTCACAGGCCACCAGAGCTTGTCCCGGCCCACCAGAGTCCGTCCCGAGCCACCACGGCCCGTCCCAGCCCACCACGACTGACCACAGCCCGTCCCAGCCCACCAAGGCCTGTCCCAGCCCACCACAGCTCGTCCCAGCCCACCACAGCACGTCACCACGCCCAGCACAGACCATCCCCGCCCACCATAGCCGGTCCCCGCCCACCACAGCCTGTCCCAGCTCGTCCCAGCTCGTCCCAGCCCTTCCCAGCTCACCACAGCCCGTCCCAGCCCAGCACAGCCCATCACAGACCGTCCCAGCCCACTAGAGCCCGTCCCAGCTTACCACAGCCCGTGCCAGCCCGTCTCAGCTCACCACAGCCCACCACAGCCCGTCCCAGCCCATCACAGCCCGTCCCAGCCAACCACAGCCCACCACAGCCCACCACAGCCCGTCCCAGCCCACCACAGCTTTTTCCACACCACCACAGCCCGTCGAAGCCCACCACAGCCCGTCCAAGCACACCACAGCCCGTGCCAGCCCGTCCCAGTCCGTCCCAGCTCGTTACAGCCCGTGCCAGCTCGTTCCAGACCGTGCCAGCTCGTCCCAGCCCGTGCCAGCCCGTCCCAGCCCGTGCCAGCCCGTCCCAGCCCGTCCCAGCCCACCAGAGCCCGTCCCAGCCCACCACAGCCCACCACAGCCCACCACGGCCCGTCCCAGTCCACCACAACCCACCACAGCCAAACACGGCCCACCACAGCCCGTCCCAGCCCACCGCAGCCCGTTCCAGCACACCACAGCCCGTCGCAGCCCGTCCCAACCCACCACAGCCCGTCCCAACCCACCACAGCCCGTCCCAGCCCACCACAGCCCGTCCCAGCCCACCACATCCTGTCCCAGCCCACCACAGCCCACCAGAGCCCGTGCCAGCCCACCACAGCCCGTCCCAGCCCACCACAACCCGTCCCAGCCCACCACAGCCCGTCCCAGCCCACCACAGACCACCACAGACCGTCCCAGCCCACCACAGCCCTTCCCAGAACACCACAGTCCGTCCTAGCCCACCACGGCCCGTTCCAGCCCACCACAGCCCTTTCCACACCACCAGAGCCCGTCCCAGCCCACCATGGCCCATCCCAGCCCACCACAGCACTTTCCACACCACCACAGCCCGTCCCAGCCCACCACAGCCCGTTCCAGCCCACCACAGCCCGTGCCAGCCCGTCCCAGTCCGTGCCAGCTCGTCCCAGTCCGTGCCAGCTCGTCCCAGCCCATGCCAGCCCGTCCCAGCCCGTGCCAGCCCGTCCCAGCCCACCACAGCCAACCACAGCCCGTCCCAGCCCACCACAGCATGTCCCAGGCAACCACTGACCACCACAGCCCGTCCCAGTCTGTCCCAGCCCATCCCATCCCACCACAGCCCGTCCCAGCCTACAACAGCCCGTACTAGCCCACCACAGCCCGTCCCAGCCCACCACGGCCCGTCTCAGCTCACCACAGCCCGTCCCAGTCCACCACAGCCCATCCCAGCCCGTCCCAACCCACCACAGCCCGTCTCAGCTCACCACAGCCCACCACAGCCCGTGCCGGCCCACCACAGCCCGTCCCAGCCCACCACAGCCCACCACAGCCCACCACAGCCCATCCCAGCCCACCACAGCCCTTTCGACACCACCAGAGCCCACCACAGCCCACCATAGCTCGTCCCAGCCCACCACAGCCCGTCCAAGCCCACCACAGCCCGTTCCAGCCCACCACAGCCCGTCCCAGCCCACCACAGACCACCACAGACCGTCCCAGCCCACCACGGCCCTTCCCAGCCCACCACAGTCCGTCCCAGCCCACCACGGCCCGTCCCAGCCGAACACAGCCCGTCCCAGCCCACAACAGCGCATTCCAGACCATCAGAGCCCGTCCCAGCACGTCCTGGCCCACCACAGCCCGTCCCAGCTTACCACAGCCCACCACAGCCCGTCTCAGTTCACCACAGCCCACCACAGCCCGTCCCGGCCCACTACAACTCGTCCAAGCCCACCACAGGCCACCACAGCCCACCACAGCCCGTCCCAGCCCACCACAGCCCATCCCAGCCCGTCCAAGCCCACCACAGCCCGTCACAGGCCACCAGAGCTTGTCCCGGCCCACCAGAGTCCGTCCCGAGCCACCACGGCCCGTCCCAGCCCACCACGACTGACCACAGCCCGTCCCAGCCCACCAAGGCCTGTCCCAGCCCACCACAGCTCGTCCCAGCCCACCACAGCCCGTCACCGCCCAGCACAGACCATCCCCGCCCACCATAGCCGGTCCCCGCCCACCACAGCCTGTCCCAGCTCGTCCCAGCTCGTCCCAGCCCTTCCCAGCTCACCACAGCCCGTCCCAGCCCAGCACAGCCCATCACAGACCGTCCCAGCCCACTAGAGCCCGTCCCAGCTTACCACGGCCCGTGCCAGCCCGTCTCAGCTCACCACAGCCCACCACAGCCCGTCCCAGCCAACCACAGCCCATCCCAGCCCACCACAGCCCGTCCCAGCCCACCACAGCCCGTCCCAGCCAACCACAGCCCACCACAGCCCACCACAGCCCGTCCCAGCCCACCACAGCTTTTTCCACACCACCACAGCCCGTCCAAGCCCACCACAGCCCGTTCCAGCCCGTCCCAGTCCGTCCCAGCTCGTTCCAGCCCGTGCCAGCTCGTTCCAGACCGTGCCAGCTCGTCCCAGCCCGTGCCAGCCCGTCCCAGCCCGTGCCAGCCCGTCCCAGCCCGTCCCAGCCCACCACAGCCCACCACAGCCCGTCCCAGCCCACCACAGCCCACCACGGCCCGTCCCAGTCCACCACAACCCACCACAGCCAAACACGGCCCACCACAGCCCGTCCCAGCCCACCACATCCCGTCCCAGCCCACCACATCCTGTCCCAGCCCACCACAGCCCACCAGAGCCCGTGCCAGCCCACCACAGCCCGTCCCAGCCCACCACAACCCGTCCCAGTCCACCACAACCCGTCCCAGCCCACCACAGCCCGTCCCAGCCCACCACAGCCCGTCCCAGCCCACCACAGCCCACCAGAGCCCGTGCCAGCCCACCAAAGCCCGTCCCAGCCCACCACAACCCGTCCCAGCCCACCACAGCCCGTCCCAGCCCACCACAGCCCACCACAGACCGTCCCAGCCCACCACAGCCCTTCCCAGACCACCACAGTCCGTCCTAGCCCACCACGGCCCGTCCCAGCCCACCACAGCCCTTTCCACACCACCAGAGCCCGTCCCAGCACACCATGGCCCGTCCCAGCCCACCCCAGCCCGTCCCAACCCACCACAGCCCGTCCCAGCCCACCACAGACCGTCCCACCCACCACAGCCCGTCCGAGCCCACCACAGCCCGTCCCAGCCCACCACAGCCCTTTCCACACCACCACAGCCCGTTCCAGCCCACCACAGCCCGTGCCAGCTCGTCCCAGCCCGTGCCAGCTCGTCCCAGCCCGTGCCAGCCCACCACATCCTGTCCCAGCCCACCACAGCCCACCAGAGCCCGTGCCAGCCCACCACAGCCCGTCCCAGCCCACCACAACCCGTCCCAGCCCACCACAGCCCGTCCCAGCCCACCACAGCCCGTCCCAGCCCACCACAGACCACCACAGACCGTCCCAGCCCACCACAGCCCTGCCCAGACCACCACAGTCCGTCCTAGCCCACCACGGCCCGTTCCAGCCCACCACAGCCCTTTCCACACCACCAGAGCCCGTCCCAGCCCACCATAGCTCGTCCCAGCCCACCACAGCCCGTCCAAGCCCACCACAGCCCGTTCCAGCCCACCACAGCCCGTCCCAGCCCATCCCAGTCCGTGCCAGCTCGTTCCAGCCCGTCCCAGCCCGTGCCAGCCCGTCCCAGCCCACCACAGCCCACCACAGCCCGTCCCAGCCCACCACAGCATGTCCCAGCCCACCACAGCATGTCCCAGGCAACCACTGACCACCACAGCCCGTCCCAGTCTGTCCCAGCCCATCCCAGCCCACCACAGCCCGTCCCAGCCTACAACAGCCCGTCCCAGCCCACCACAGCCCGTCCCAGCCAAGCACAGCCCACCACAGCCCGTCCCAGCCCACCACGGCCCGTCTCAGCTCACCACAGCCCGTCCCAGCCCACCGCAGCCCGTTCCAGCACACCACAGCCCGTCGCAGCCCGTCCCAACCACCACAGCCCGTCCCAGCCCACCACAGCCCGTCCCAGCCCACCACAGCCCGTTCCAGCCCACCACAGCCCGTCCCAGCCCACCACAGCCCACCAAAGCCCGTCTAAGCTCACCAGAACCCACCACAGCCCACTACGGCCCGTCCCAGCCCACCACGGCCTGTCCCAGCCCACCACGGCCCGTCCCAGCCCACCACAGACCGTCCCAGCACAGCACAGCCCACCAAAACCCGTCTAAGCTCACCAGAACCCACCACAGCCCACCACAGCTCACCACAGTCCGTCCCGGCCCACTACAACTCGCCCCAGCCCACCACAGCCCACCACAGCTCGTCCCAACCCACCACAACCCGTCCCAGCCCACCACAGCCCGTCGAGCCCACCACAGACCACCACAGACCGTCCCAGCCCACCACGGCCCTTCCCAGCCCACCACAGTCCGTCCCAGCCCACCACGGCCCGTCCCAGCCGAACACAGCCCGTCCCAGCCCACAACAGCGCATTCCAGACCATCAGAGCCCGTCCCAGCACGTCCTGGCCCACCACAGCCCGTCCCAGCTTACCACAGCCCACCACAGCCCGTCTCAGTTCACCACAGCCCACCACAGCCCGTCCCGGCCCACTACAACTCGTCCAAGCCCACCACAGGCCACCACAGCCCACCACAGCCCGTCCCAGCCCACCACAGCCCATCCCAGCCCGTCCAAGCCCACCACAGCCCGTCACAGGCCACCAGAGCTTGTCCCGGCCCACCAGAGTCCGTCCCGAGCCACCACGGCCCGTCCCAGCCCACCACGACTGACCACAGCCCGTCCCAGCCCACCAAGGCCTGTCCCAGCCCACCACAGCTCGTCCCAGCCCACCACAGCACGTCACCGCCCAGCACAGACCATCCCCGCCCACCATAGCCGGTCCCCCGCCCACCACAGCCTGTCCCAGCTCGTCCCAGCTCGTCCCAGCCCTTCCCAGCTCACCACAGCCCCGTCCCAGCCCAGCACAGCCCATCACAGACCGTCCCAGCCCACTAGAGCCCGTCCCAGCTTACCACGGCCCGTGCCAGCCCGTCTCAGCTCACCACAGCCCACCACAGCCCGTCCCAGCCCATCACAGCCCGTCCCAGCCAACCACAGCCCACCACAGCCCACCACAGCCCGTCCCAGCCCACCACAGCTTTTTCCACACCACCACAGCCCGTCGAAGCCCACCACAGCCCGTCCAAGCCCACCACAGCCCGTGCCAGCCCGTCCCAGTCCGTCCCAGCTCGTTCCAGCCCGTGCCAGCTCGTTCCAGACCGTGCCAGCTCGTCCCAGCCCACCACGGCCCGTCCCAGCCCGTGCCAGCCCGTCCCAGCCCGTCCCAGCCCACCGCAGCCCACCACAGCCCGTCCCAGCCCACCACAGCCCACCATGGCCCGTCCCAGTCCACCACAACCCACCACAGCCAAACACGGCCCACCACAGCCCGTCCCAGCCCACCACATCCCGTCCCAGCCCACCACATCCTGTCCCAGCCCACCACAGCCCACCAGAGCCCGTCCCAGCCCACCACAGCCCGTCCCAGCCCACCACAACCTGTCCCAGTCCACCACAGCCCGTGCCAGCCCCACCACAGCCCGTCCCAGCCCACCACATCCTGTCCCAGCCCACCACAGCCCACCAGAGCCCGTGCCAGCCCACCACAGCCCGTCCCAGCCCACCACAACCCGTCCCAGCCCACCACAGCCCCGTCCCAGCCCACCACAGACCACCACAGACCGTCCCAGCCCACCACAGCCCTTCCCAGACCACCACAGTCCGTCCTAGCCCACCACGGCCCGTCCCAGCCCACCACAGCCCCTTTCCACACCACCAGAGCCCGTCCCAGCACACCATGGCCCGTCCCAGCCCACCCCAGGCTTGTCCCAACCCACCACAGCCCGTCCCAGCCCACCACAGCCCGTCCCACCCACCACAGCCCGTCCGAGCCCACCACAGCCCGTCCCAGCCCACCACAGCCCTTTCCACACCACCACAGCCCGTTCCAGCCCACCACAGCCCGTGCTAGCTCGTCCCAGCCCGTGCCAGCTCGTCCCAGCCCGTCCCAGCCCACCACAGCCCACCACAGCCCGTCTCAGCCCACCACAGCATGTCCCAGGCAACCACTGACCACCACAGCCCGTCCCAGTCTGTCCCAGCCAATCCCAGCCCACCACAGCCCGTCCCAGCCTACAACAGCCCGTCCCAGCCCACCACAGCCCGTCCCAGCCAAGCACAGCCCACCACAGCCCGTCCCAGCCCACCACGGCCCGTCTCAGCTCACCACAGCCCATCCCAGCCCACCACAGCCCATCCCAGCCCGTCCCAACCCACCACAGGACCGTCCCAGCCCTCCACAGCCCGTCCCACCCACCACAGCCCGTCCCAGCCCACCACAGCCCGTCCCAGCCCACCACAGCCCTTTCCACACCACCACAGCCCGTTCCAGCCCACCACAGCCCGTGCCAGCTCGTCCCAGCCCGTGCCAGCTCGTCCCAGCCCGTGCCAGCCCGTCCCAGCCCATGCCAGCCCGTCCCAGCCCGTCCCAGCCCACCACAGCCCGTTCCAGCCCGTCCCAGCCCACCACAGCATGTCCCAGGCAACCACTGACCACCACAGCCCGTCCCAGTCTGTCCCAGCCCATCCCAGCCCACCACGGCCCGTCCCAGCCCACCACAGCCCGTCCCAGCCCACCACAGCCCGTTCCAGCCCACCACAGCCTGTCCCAGCCCACCACAGCCCACCAAAGCCCGTCTAAGCTCACCAGAACCCACCACAGCCCACTACGGCCCGTCCCAGCCCACCACGGCCTGTCCCAGCCCACCACGGCCCGTCCCAGCCCACCACAGACCGTCCCAGCACAACACAGCCCACCAAAACCCGTCTAAGCTCACCAGAACCCACCACAGCCCACCACAGCCCACCACAGTCCGTCCCGGCCCACTACAACCTCGCCCCAGCCCACCACAGCCCACCACAGCTCGTCCCAACCCACCACAACCCGTCCCAGCCCACCACAGCCCGTCCCAGCCCACCACAGACCACCACAGACCGTCCCAGCCCACCACGGCCCTTCCCAGCCCACCACAGTCCGTCCCAGCCCACCACGGCCCGTCCCAGCCGAACACAGCCCGTCCCAGCCCACAACAGCGCATTCCAGACCATCAGAGCCCGTCCCAGCACGTCCTGGCCCACCACAGCCCGTCCCAGCTTACCACAGCCCACCACAGCCCGTCTCAGTTCACCACAGCCCACCACAGCCCGTCCCGGCCCACTACAACTCGTCCAAGCCCACCACAGGCCACCACAGCCCACCACAGCCCGTCCCAGCCCACCACAGCCCATCCCAGCCCGTCCAAGCCCACCACAGCCCGTCACAGGCCACCAGAGCTTGTCCCGGCCCACCAGAGTCCGTCCCGAGCCACCACGGCCCGTCCCAGCCCACCACGACTGACCACAGCCCGTCCCAGCCCACCAAGGCCTGTCCCAGCCCACCACAGCTCGTCCCAGCCCACCACAGCCCGTCACCGCCCAGCACAGACCATCCCCGCACACCATAGCCGGTCCCCCGCCCACCACAGCCTGTCTCAGCTCGTCCCAGCTCGTCCCAGCCCTTCCCAGCTCACCACAGCCCGTCCCAGCCCAGCACAGCCCATCACAGACCGTCCCAGCCCACTAGAGCCCGTCCCAGCTTACCACGGCCCCGTGCCAGCCCGTCTCAGCTCACCACAGCCCACCACAGCCCGTCCCAGCCCATCACAGCCCGTCCCAGCCAACCACAGCCCACCACAGCCCACCACAGCCCGTCCCAGCCCACCACAGCTTTTTTTCCACACCACCACAGCCCGTCGAAGCCCACCACACAGCCCGTCCACAACCCACCACAGCCCGTGCCAGCCCGTCCCAGTCCGTCCCAGCTCGTTCCAGCCCGTGCCAGCTCGTTCCAGACCGTGCCAGCTCGTCCCAGCCCACCACGGCCCGTCCCAGCCCGTGCCAGCCCGTCCCAGCCCGTCCCAGCCCGTCCCAGCCCACCAGAGCCCGTCCCAGCCCACCACAGCCCACCACAGCCCACCACGGCCCGTCCCAGTCCACCACAACCCACCACAGCCAAACACGGCCCACCACAGCCCGTCCCAGCCCACCGCATCCCGTCCCAGCCCACCACAGCCCACCAGAGCCCGTGCCAGCCCACCACAGCCCGTCCCAGCCCACCACAACCCGTCCCAGTCCACCACAGCCCGTCCCAGCCCACCACAGCCCGTCCCAGCCCACCACATCCTGTCCCAGCCCACCACAGCCCACCAGAGCCCGTGCCAGCCCACCACAGCCCGTCCCAGCCCACCACAACCCGTCCCAGCCCACCACAGCCCGTCCCAGCCCACCACAGACCACCACAGACCGTCCCAGCCCACCACAGCCCTTCCCAGACCACCACAGTCCGTCCTAGCCCACCACGGCCCGTCCCAGCCCACCACAGCCCTTTCCACACCACCAGAGCCCGTCCCAGCACACCATGGCCCGTCCCAGCCCACCCCAGCTTGTCCCAACCCACCACAGCCCGTCCCAGCCCACCACAGCCCGTCCCACCCACCACAGCCCGTCCGAGCCCACCACAGCCCGTCCCAGCCCACCACAGCCATTTCCACACCACCACAGCCCGGTCCAGCCCACCACAGCCCGTGCCAGCTCGTCCCAGCCCGTGCCAGCACGTCCCAGCCCGTCCCAGCCCACCACAGCCCACCACAGCCCGTCTCAGCCCACCACAGCATGTCCCAGGCAACCACTGACCACCACAGCCCGTCCCAGTCTGTACCAGCCAATCCCAGCCCACCACAGCCCGTCCCAGCCTACAACAGCCCGTCCCAGCCCACCACAGCCCGTCCCAGCCAAGCACAGCCCACCACAGCCCGTCCCAGCCCACCACGGCCCGTCTCAGCTCACCACAGCCCATCCCAGCCCACCACAGCCCATCCCAGCCCGTCCCAACCCACCACAGACCGTCCCAGCCCACCACAGCCCGTCCCACCCACCACAGCCCGTCCCAGCCCACCGCAGCCCATCCCAGCCCACCACAGCCCTTTCCACACCACCACAGCCCGTTCCAGCCCACCACAGCCCGTGCCAGCTCGTCCCAGCCCGTGCCAGCCCGTCCCAGCCCGTCCCAGCCCACCACAGCCCGTTCCAGCCCGTCCCAGCCCACCACAGCATGTCCCAGGCAACCACTGACCACCACAGCCCGTCCCAGTCTGTCCCAGCCCGTCCCAGCCCACCACAGCCCGTCCCAGCCAAGCACAGCCCACCACGGCCCGTCCCAGCCCACCACGGCCCGTCCCAGCCCACCACAGCCCGTCCCAGCCCACCACAGCCCGTCCCAGCCCACCACAGCCCGTCCTAGCCCACCACAGACCGTCCCAGCCCACCACGGCCCGTCCAGCCCCACCACAGCCACCAAAGCCCGTCTCACCAGAACTCACCACAGCCCACCACGGCCCGTCCCAGCCCACCACGGCCATTTCCAGCCCACCAAGGCCCCTCCCAGCCCACCACAGCCCGTCCCTAAACACCACAGCCCACCAAAGCCCGTCTAAGCTCACCAGAACCCACCACAGCCCACCACATCCCACCACAGTCCGTCCCGGCCCACTACAACTCGTCCCAGCCAACCACAGCCCACTACAGCCCGTCCCGGCCCACCACAGCCCATCCCTGAAGCACCACAGCCCGTCCCAGCCCACCACAACCCGTCCCAGCCCACCACAGCCCGTCCCAGCCCAACACAGACCACCATAGACCGTCCCAGCCCACCACGGCCCATCCCAGCCCACCACGGCCCGTCCCAGCCCACCACAGCCCGTCCCAGCGCACCACAGCCCGTCCCAGCCCACCACAGACCACCACAGACCCTCCCAGCCCACCACGGCCCATCCCAGCCCACCACGGCCCATCCCAGCCCACCACGGCCCACCACGACAGATCTCAACCCACCACAGCCTGTCCAAGCCTACCACAGCCCTCCACAGCTCTCCACAGCCCGTCCCAACCCACCACAGACTGTCTCAGCTCATCACAACCCAACACAGTGCACCAGAGCCCGTCCCAACCCACTACAGCCCGGCCCAGCCCACCACATCCTGTCCCAGCCCACCACAGCCCGTCTAAACTCACCACAGCCTGTCCCAGCCCACCACAACCCACCACAGCCAAACACGGCCCACCACAGCCCGTCCCAGCCCACCACAGACCGTCCCAGCCCACCACAGGCCACTACAGCACACCACAGCCTACCGCAGACCACCACAGACCGTCTCAGCCCACCACAGCCCACCACAACTTGTCCCAGCCCACCAGAGCCCGTGCCAGCCCACCACAGTCCGTCCCAGCCCACCACAGCCCGTCCCAGCCCACCAGAGTCCGTCCCAGCCCACCACAGCCCACAAAGCCCGTCCCCGCCCACCACAGCCCGTCCCAGCCCACCACAACCCGTCCCAGTCCACCACAGCCCGTCCCAGCCCACCACAGCCCGTCCCAGCCCACCACATCCTGTCCCAGCCCACCACAGCCCACCAGAGCCCGTGCCAGCCCACCACAGCCCGTCCCAGCCCACCACAACCCGTCCCAGCCCACCACAGCCCGTCCCAGCCCACCACAGACCACCACAGACCGTCCCAGCCCACCACAGCCCTTCCCAGACCACCACAGTCCGTCCTAGCCCACCACGGCCCGTCCCAGCCCACCACAGCCCTTTCCACACCACCAGAGCCCGTCCCAGCACACCATGGCCCGTCCCAGCCCACCCCAGCTTGTCCCAACCCACCACAGCCCGTCCCAGCCCACCACAGCCCGTCCCACCCACCACAGCCCGTCCGAGCCCACCACAGCCCGTCCCAGCCCACCACAGCCATTTCCACACCACCACAGCCCGGTCCAGCCCACCACAGCCCGTGCCAGCTCGTCCCAGCCCGTGCCAGCACGTCCCAGCCCGTCCCAGCCCACCACAGCCCACCACAGCCCGTCTCAGCCCACCACAGCATGTCCCAGGCAACCACTGACCACCACAGCCCGTCCCAGTCTGTCCCAGCCAATCCCAGCCCACCACAGCCCGTCCCAGCCTACAACAGCCCGTCCCAGCCCACCACAGCCCGTCCCAGCCAAGCACAGCCCACCACAGCCCGTCCCAGCCCACCACGGCCCGTCTCAGCTCACCACAGCCCATCCCAGCCCACCACAGCCCATCCCAGCCCGTCCCAACCCACCACAGACCGTCCCAGCCCACCACAGCCCGTCCCACCCACCACAGCCCGTCCCAGCCCACCGCAGCCCATCCCAGCCCACCACAGCCCTTTCCACACCACCACAGCCCGTTCCAGCCCACCACAGCCCGTGCCAGCTCGTCCCAGCCCGTGCCAGCCCGTCCCAGCCCGTCCCAGCCCACCACAGCCCGTTCCAGCCCGTCCCAGCCCACCACAGCATGTCCCAGGCAACCACTGACCACCACAGCCCGTCCCAGTCTGTCCCAGCCCGTCCCAGCCCACCACAGCCCGTCCCAGCCAAGCACAGCCCACCACGGCCCGTCCCAGCCCACCACGGCCCGTCCCAGCCCACCACAACCCGTCCCAGCCCACCACAGCCCGTCCCAGCCCACCACAGACCACCATAGACCGTCCCAGCCCACCACGGCCCATCCCAGCCCACCACGGCCCGTCCCAGCCCACCACAGCCCGTCCCAGCGCACCACAGCCCGTCCCAGCCCACCACAGACCACCACAGACCCTCCCAGCCCACCACGGCCCATCCCAGCCCACCACGGCCCATCCCAGCCCACCACGGCCCACCACGACAGATCTCAACCCACCACAGCCTGTTCCAGCCCACAACAGCCCTCCACAGCTCTCCACAGCCCGTCCCAACCCACCACAGACTGTCTCAGCTCATCACAACCCAACACAGTGCACCAGAGCCCGTCCCAACCCACTACAGCCCGGCCCAGCCCACCACATCCTGTCCCAGCCCACCACAGCCCGTCTAAACTCACCACAGCCTGTCCCAGCCCACCACAACCCACCACAGCCAAACACGGCCCACCACAGCCCGTCCCAGCCCACCACAGACCGTCCCAGCCCACCACAGGCCACTACAGCACACCACAGCCTACCGCAGACCACCACAGACCGTCTCAGCCCACCACAGCCCACCACAACTTGTCCCAGCCCACCAGAGCCCGTGCCAGCCCACCACAGCCCGTCTCAGCCCACCACAGACCACCACAGTTTGTCCCAGCCCACCACAGTCCGTCCCAGCCCACCACAGCCCGTCCCAGCCCACCAGAGTCCGTCCCAGCCCACCACAGCCCACCACAGCCCGTCCCCGCCCACCACAGCCCGTCCCCGCCCACCACAGCCCATCCCCGCCCACCACAGCCCGTCCCCGCCCACCACAACTTGTCCCCGCCCACCACAACTTGTCCCCGCCCATTACGGCCCTTCCCGGCCCACCACGGCCCGTCCCAGCCAACCAAGACCGGTCCCGGCCCACCACGGCCCGTCCCAACCCACCACGGCCCAGCCCAGCCCACCACAACCCACCACAGCCCATTACAGCTTACCACAGCCCGTCCCAACCCACCACAGCCTGTTCCAGCCCACCACAGACCGTGCCCGCCCACCTCAGCCCTTCGCCGACCACCACAGCATGTCCAAGCCCGTTCCCGCCCACCACAACCCGTCACTGCCCACCACAGCCCATCCAAGGCGTCCCAGCCCGTCCCAGCCCATCTCAGCCCGTCCCAGCACACCACAGCCCGTCCCAGCCCACCACAGCCCGTCCCAGCCCACCACAGCCCGTTCCAGCCCGCCACAGCCCACCAAAGCCCGTCTAAGCTCACCAGAAACCACCACAGCCCACTACGGCCCGTCCCAGCCCACCACGGCCTGTCCCAGCCCACCACGGCCTGTCCCAGCCCACCACAGACCGTCCCAGCACAACACAGCCCACCAAAGCCCGTCTAAGCTCACCAGAACCCACCACAGCCCACCACAGTCCGTCCCGGCCCACTACAACTCGCCCCAGCCCACCACAGCCCACCACAGCGCGTCCCTGAAGCACCACAGCCCGTCCCAACCCACCACAACCCGTCCCAGCCCACCACAGCCCGTCCCAGCCCACCACAGACCACCACAGACGTCCCAGCCCACCACGGCCCTTCCCAGCCCACCACGGCCCGTCCCAGCCCACCACGGCCCGTCCCAGCCCACCACGGCCCGTCCCAGCCCGTCCCAGCTCGTCCCAGCCCACCACAGGCCTTCCCAGCCCCTCCCAGAACCCCAGAGCCGGCCCAGCCCGTTTCAGCCCCTCCCAGACCGTCTCAGCTCACCACACCCCACCACAGACCATCCCAGCCCACCACGGCCTGTTCCAGTCCAGCAGAGGCCGTTCCAGTCCACCAGAGCCCGTCCCAACCTACCACAGCTTGTCCCGGCCCACCATAGCCAGTCCCAGCCCACTGCGACCCGTCCTACACCACCACAGCCCGTCTTAGCCCGACCCAGCCCCCCACAGCCTGTCCCAACCCACCACAGTTCACCACGGCCCGTCCCAGCCCACAACGGCCCACCACGGCTCACCACAGCCGGTCCCAGCCCACCACAATTTGTCCCAGTGCACCACAGCGCGTCCCGTCCCACCACAGCCCGTCCCGTCCCACCACAGCCCGTCCCGTCCCACCACAGCCCGTCCCAGCCCACGACAGCCCGTCCCGTCCCACCACAGCCCGTCCCGTCCCACCACAGCCCGTCCCGGCCCACCATAGCCCGTCCCGTCCCACCACAGCCCGTCCCGGCCCACCAGAGCCCGTCTCAGCACACCACAGCCCGTCCTGGCTCACCAAAGCCCGTCCCGTCCAACCACAGCCCACCACAGCCCGTCCCAGCCCACAACAGCCCGTCCCAGCCCACCACAGGCCACTACAGCACACCACAGGCTACCGTAGACCACCACAGCCCGTCCCAGCCCACCACAGCCCGTCCCGTCCCACCACAGCCCACCACAGCCCGTCCCAGCCCGCCACAGCCCGTCCCAGCCCACCATAGCCCACCATAGCCCAATACAGCCCACCACAGCCCCTCCCAGCCCGTCACAGGCCACCACAGCCCTTCCCTGCTCACCACAGCCTGTCCCCGCCCACCACAACTTGTCCCCGCCCACTACAGCCCGGCCCGGCCCACCACGGCCCGTCCCAGCCCGTCCCAGCCCACCACGGCCCGTCTCAGCTCACCACAGCCCGTCCCAGCCCACCACAGCCCGTCCCAGCCCGTCCCAGGCCACCACAGCCCTTCCCTGCTCACCACAGCCTGTCCCCGCCCACCACAACTTGTCCCCGCCCACTACAGCCCGGCCCGGCCCACCACGGCCCGTCACGGCCAACCAAGGCCGGTCCCGGCCCACCACGGCCCGTCCCAGCCCACCACAGCTTGTCCCAGCCCACCACGTCCGACCACAGCCCACCACGGCCCACCACAACCCACCACGGCTTACCACAGCCCACCACAGTTCACCACGGCACACCACGGCACGTCATAGCCCACCACAGCCTGTCCCAGCCCACCACGGCCCACCACATCCCACCACAGCCCACCGCATCCCGTCCAGCCCACCACAGCCCGTCCCAGACCACCACAGCCCATCCCAGCCCACCACAGCCCGTCCCAGCCCTCCACAGCCCTTTTCAGCCCACCACAGCCCACTACAGCTTGTCCCAGCCCACCAGAGCCCGTCCCGTCCCACCACAGCCCGTCCCAGCTTACCACAGCCCGTCCCGTCCCACCACAGCCCGTCCCGGCCCACCATAGCCCATCCCAGCCCACCACAGCCCGTCCCGGCCCACCAGAGCCCGTCTCAGCACACCACAGCCCGTCCTGGCTCACCACAGCCCGTCCCGTCCAACCACAGCCCACCACAGCCCGTCCCAGCCCACCACAGCCCGTCCCAGCCCACCACAGGCAACTACAGCACACCACAGGCTACCGTAGACCACCACAGCCCGTCCCAGCCCACCACAGCCTGTCCCGTCCCACCACAGCCCACCACAGCCCGTCCCAGCCCGCCACAGCCCGTCCCAGCCCACCACAGCCCGTCCCAGCCCACCACAGGCAACTACAGCACACCACAGGCTACCGTAGACCACCACAGCCCGTCCCAGCCCACCACAGCCTGTCCCGTCCCACCACAGCCCACCACAGCCCGTCCCAGCCCGCCACTGCCCGTCCCAGCCCACCATAGCCCACCATAGCCCAATACAGCCCACCACAGCCCGTCCCAGCCCGTCCCAGGCCACCACAGCCCTTCCCTGCTCACCACAGCCTGTCCCCGCCCACCACAACTTGTCCCCGCCCACTACAGCCCGGCCCGGCCCACCACGGCCCGTCCCAGCCCACCACAGCTTGTCCCAGCCCACCACGTCCGACCACAGCCCACCACGGCCCACCACAACCCACCACGGCTTACCACAGCCCACCACAGTTAACCACGGCACACCACGGCACGTCATAGCCCACCACAGCCTGTCCCAGCCCACCACGGCCCACCACAGCCCACCACAGCCCCCCCACAGCCCGTCCCAGCCCACCACAGCCCGTCCCAGACCACCACAGCCCATCCCAGCCCACCACAGCCCGTCCCAGCCCTCCACAGCCCTTTTCAGCCCACCACAGCCCACTACAGCTTGTCCCAGCCCACCAGAGCCCGTCCCGTCCCACCACAGCCCGTCCCAGCCCACCACAGCCCGTCTCAGCCCACCACAGCCCACCACAGCCCGTCCCAGCCCACCACAGTCCGTCCCAGCCCAGCACAGCCCATCCCAGCACACCACAGCCCGTCCCAGCCCTTCCCAGCCTGTCCCAGCCCACCACAGCCCGTCCCAGCCCACCACAGCCCGTCCCAGCCCACGACAGCCCGTCCCAGCCCACGACAGCCCATCCCAGCACACCACAGCCTACCACAGCACGTCCCGGCCCACCAGAGCCAGTCCCAGCCCACCACAGCCCATCCCAGCCAACCACAGCCCGTCCCAGCCCACCACAGCCCGTCCCAGCCCTTCCCAGCCCACCACAGCACGTCCCAGCCCACCACAGCGCATCGCAGCCCACCACAGCGCATCCCAGCCAACCACAGCCCGTTTCAGCCCACCACAGCCCACCACAGCTTGTCCCAGCCCACCACGGCCCGTCCCAGCCCACCACAGCCCGTCCGAGCCCACCAGAGCCCACCACAGCCCGTCCCAGCCCGTCCCGACCCACCACAGCCCGTCTCAGCCCGATCCAGCTCACCACAGCCCGTCCCAGCTCACCACATCCCGTCATAGCCCCCCACAGCCCATCCCAGCCCACCACAGCTCACCACAGTTCACCACGGCCGGTTCCAGCCCACAACGGCCCACCGCGGCCCACCACAGCCCGTCCCAGCCCACCACGGCCCGTCCCAGCCTACCACGGCCCGTCCCAGCCCACCACGGCCCATCCCAGTTCGTGCCAGCCAATACCAGCCCACCACAGCCAGTGACAGCCTGTCCCAGCCCACCACAGCCAGTCACAGCCCACCACAGCCCACCACAGCCCGTCCCAGCCCACCAGAGCCCACCACAGCTTGTCACAGACCACCACAGCCCGTCCCAGCCCACCACAGCTCACCACAGACCGTCCCAGCCCACCAGAGCCCGTCCCAGCCAAGCACAGCCCACCACAGCACACCACGGCCTGTCCCAGCCCTCCACAGCCCACCATAGCCCGTCCCAGCCCACCACAGCACACCACAGCCCACCACAGTACGTCTCAGCCCACCACAGCCCACCACGGCCCACCACGGCCTGTCCCAGCCCACCACAGCCCAGCACAGCCCAGCACAGCCTACCAGGGCCCACCTCAGCCCACCACAGCCCGTCCCAGCACGTCCCAGCCCACCACAGCCCGTCCCAGCCCACTGCGACCCGTCCCAGCCCACCACAGCCCGTCTTAGCCCGACCCAGCCCCCCACAGCCCGTCCCAACCCACCACAGTTCACCACGGCCCGTCCCAGCCCACAACGGCCCACCACGGCTCACCACAGCCCGTCCCAGCCCACCACAATTCGTCCCAGTGCAACACAGCGCGTCCCAGCCCACCACAGCCCACCAAAGCCTGTCCCCGCTCACCACACTCCATCCCCGCCCACCACAGCCCATCCCCGCCCACCACAGCCCATCCCCGCCCACCACAGCCCGTCCCATCCCGTCCCAGCACACCACGGCCCGTCTCAGCTCACCACAGCCCATCCCAGCCCACCACAGCCCATCCCAGCCCGTCCCAACCCACCACAGACCGTCCCAGCCCACCACAGCCCGTCCCACCCACCACAGCCCGTCCCAGCCCACCGCAGCCCATCCCAGCCCACCACAGCCCTTTCCACACCACCACAGCCCGTTCCAGCCCACCACAGACCGTCCCAGCCCACCACAGGCCACTACAGCACACCACAGCCTACCGCAGACCACCACAGACCGTCTCAGCCCACCACAGCCCACCACAACTTGTCCCAGCCCACCAGAGCCCGTGCCAGCCCACCACAGTCCGTCCCAGCCCACCACAGCCCGTCCCAGCCCACCAGAGTCCGTCCCAGCCCACCACAGCCCACAAAGCCCGTCCCCGCCCACCACAGCCCGTCCCAGCCCACCACAACCCGTCCCAGTCCACCACAGCCCGTCCCAGCCCACCACAGCCCGTCCCAGCCCACCACATCCTGTCCCAGCCCACCACAGCCCACCAGAGCCCGTGCCAGCCCACCACAGCCCGTCCCAGCCCACCACAACCCGTCCCAGCCCACCACAGCCCGTCCCAGCCCACCACAGACCACCACAGACCGTCCCAGCCCACCACAGCCCTTCCCAGACCACCACAGTCCGTCCTAGCCCACCACGGCCCGTCCCAGCCCACCACAGCCCTTTCCACACCACCAGAGCCCGTCCCAGCACACCATGGCCCGTCCCAGCCCACCCCAGCTTGTCCCAACCCACCACAGCCCGTCCCAGCCCACCACAGCCCGTCCCACCCACCACAGCCCGTCCGAGCCCACCACAGCCCGTCCCAGCCCACCACAGCCATTTCCACACCACCACAGCCCGGTCCAGCCCACCACAGCCCGTGCCAGCTCGTCCCAGCCCGTGCCAGCACGTCCCAGCCCGTCCCAGCCCACCACAGCCCACCACAGCCCGTCTCAGCCCACCACAGCATGTCCCAGGCAACCACTGACCACCACAGCCCGTCCCAGTCTGTCCCAGCCAATCCCAGCCCACCACAGCCCGTCCCAGCCTACAACAGCCCGTCCCAGCCCACCACAGCCCGTCCCAGCCAAGCACAGCCCACCACAGCCCGTCCCAGCCCACCACGGCCCGTCTCAGCTCACCACAGCCCATCCCAGCCCACCACAGCCCATCCCAGCCCGTCCCAACCCACCACAGACCGTCCCAGCCCACCACAGCCCGTCCCACCCACCACAGCCCGTCCCAGCCCACCGCAGCCCATCCCAGCCCACCACAGCCCTTTCCACACCACCACAGCCCGTTCCAGCCCACCACAGCCCGTGCCAGCTCGTCCCAGCCCGTGCCAGCCCGTCCCAGCCCGTCCCAGCCCACCACAGCCCGTTCCAGCCCGTCCCAGCCCACCACAGCATGTCCCAGGCAACCACTGACCACCACAGCCCGTCCCAGTCTGTCCCAGCCCGTCCCAGCCCACCACAGCCCGTCCCAGCCAAGCACAGCCCACCACGGCCCGTCCCAGCCCACCACGGCCCGTCCCAGCCCACCACAACCCGTCCCAGCCCACCACAGCCCGTCCCAGCCCACCACAGACCACCATAGACCGTCCCAGCCCACCACGGCCCATCCCAGCCCACCACGGCCCGTCCCAGCCCACCACAGCCCGTCCCAGCGCACCACAGCCCGTCCCAGCCCACCACAGACCACCACAGACCCTCCCAGCCCACCACGGCCCATCCCAGCCCACCACGGCCCATCCCAGCCCACCACGGCCCACCACGACAGATCTCAACCCACCACAGCCTGTTCCAGCCCACAACAGCCCTCCACAGCTCTCCACAGCCCGTCCCAACCCACCACAGACTGTCTCAGCTCATCACAACCCAACACAGTGCACCAGAGCCCGTCCCAACCCACTACAGCCCGGCCCAGCCCACCACATCCTGTCCCAGCCCACCACAGCCCGTCTAAACTCACCACAGCCTGTCCCAGCCCACCACAACCCACCACAGCCAAACACGGCCCACCACAGCCCGTCCCAGCCCACCACAGACCGTCCCAGCCCACCACAGGCCACTACAGCACACCACAGCCTACCGCAGACCACCACAGACCGTCTCAGCCCACCACAGCCCACCACAACTTGTCCCAGCCCACCAGAGCCCGTGCCAGCCCACCACAGCCCGTCTCAGCCCACCACAGACCACCACAGTTTGTCCCAGCCCACCACAGTCCGTCCCAGCCCACCACAGCCCGTCCCAGCCCACCAGAGTCCGTCCCAGCCCACCACAGCCCACCACAGCCCGTCCCCGCCCACCACAGCCCGTCCCCGCCCACCACAGCCCATCCCCGCCCACCACAGCCCGTCCCCGCCCACCACAACTTGTCCCCGCCCACCACAACTTGTCCCCGCCCATTACGGCCCTTCCCGGCCCACCACGGCCCGTCCCAGCCAACCAAGACCGGTCCCGGCCCACCACGGCCCGTCCCAACCCACCACGGCCCAGCCCAGCCCACCACAACCCACCACAGCCCATTACAGCTTACCACAGCCCGTCCCAACCCACCACAGCCTGTTCCAGCCCACCACAGACCGTGCCCGCCCACCTCAGCCCTTCGCCGACCACCACAGCATGTCCAAGCCCGTTCCCGCCCACCACAACCCGTCACTGCCCACCACAGCCCATCCAAGGCGTCCCAGCCCGTCCCAGCCCATCTCAGCCCGTCCCAGCACACCACAGCCCGTCCCAGCCCACCACAGCCCGTCCCAGCCCACCACAGCCCGTTCCAGCCCGCCACAGCCCACCAAAGCCCGTCTAAGCTCACCAGAAACCACCACAGCCCACTACGGCCCGTCCCAGCCCACCACGGCCTGTCCCAGCCCACCACGGCCTGTCCCAGCCCACCACAGACCGTCCCAGCACAACACAGCCCACCAAAGCCCGTCTAAGCTCACCAGAACCCACCACAGCCCACCACAGTCCGTCCCGGCCCACTACAACTCGCCCCAGCCCACCACAGCCCACCACAGCGCGTCCCTGAAGCACCACAGCCCGTCCCAACCCACCACAACCCGTCCCAGCCCACCACAGCCCGTCCCAGCCCACCACAGACCACCACAGACGTCCCAGCCCACCACGGCCCTTCCCAGCCCACCACGGCCCGTCCCAGCCCACCACGGCCCGTCCCAGCCCACCACGGCCCGTCCCAGCCCGTCCCAGCTCGTCCCAGCCCACCACAGGCCTTCCCAGCCCCTCCCAGAACCCCAGAGCCGGCCCAGCCCGTTTCAGCCCCTCCCAGACCGTCTCAGCTCACCACACCCCACCACAGACCATCCCAGCCCACCACGGCCTGTTCCAGTCCAGCAGAGGCCGTTCCAGTCCACCAGAGCCCGTCCCAACATACCACAGCTTGTCCCGGCCCACCATAGCCAGTCCCAGCCCACTGCGACCCGTCCTACACCACCACAGCCCGTCTTAGCCCGACCCAGCCCCCCACAGCCTGTCCCAACCCACCACAGTTCACCACGGCCCGTCCCAGCCCACAACGGCCCACCACGGCTCACCACAGCCGGTCCCAGCCCACCACAATTTGTCCCAGTGCACCACAGCGCGTCCCGTCCCACCACAGCCCGTCCCGTCCCACCACAGCCCGTCCCGTCCCACCACAGCCCGTCCCAGCCCACGACAGCCCGTCCCGTCCCACCACAGCCCGTCCCGTCCCACCACAGCCCGTCCCGGCCCACCATAGCCCGTCCCGTCCCACCACAGCCCGTCCCGGCCCACCAGAGCCCGTCTCAGCACACCACAGCCCGTCCTGGCTCACCAAAGCCCGTCCCGTCCAACCACAGCCCACCACAGCCCGTCCCAGCCCACAACAGCCCGTCCCAGCCCACCACAGGCCACTACAGCACACCACAGGCTACCGTAGACCACCACAGCCCGTCCCAGCCCACCACAGCCCGTCCCGTCCCACCACAGCCCACCACAGCCCGTCCCAGCCCGCCACAGCCCGTCCCAGCCCACCATAGCCCACCATAGCCCAATACAGCCCACCACAGCCCCTCCCAGCCCGTCACAGGCCACCACAGCCCTTCCCTGCTCACCACAGCCTGTCCCCGCCCACCACAACTTGTCCCCGCCCACTACAGCCCGGCCCGGCCCACCACGGCCCGTCCCAGCCCGTCCCAGCCCACCACGGCCCGTCTCAGCTCACCACAGCCCGTCCCAGCCCACCACAGCCCGTCCCAGCCCGTCCCAGGCCACCACAGCCCTTCCCTGCTCACCACAGCCTGTCCCCGCCCACCACAACTTGTCCCCGCCCACTACAGCCCGGCCCGGCCCACCACGGCCCGTCACGGCCAACCAAGGCCGGTCCCGGCCCACCACGGCCCGTCCCAGCCCACCACAGCTTGTCCCAGCCCACCACGTCCGACCACAGCCCACCACGGCCCACCACAACCCACCACGGCTTACCACAGCCCACCACAGTTCACCACGGCACACCACGGCACGTCATAGCCCACCACAGCCTGTCCCAGCCCACCACGGCCCACCACATCCCACCACAGCCCACCGCATCCCGTCCAGCCCACCACAGCCCGTCCCAGACCACCACAGCCCATCCCAGCCCACCACAGCCCGTCCCAGCCCTCCACAGCCCTTTTCAGCCCACCACAGCCCACTACAGCTTGTCCCAGCCCACCAGAGCCCGTCCCGTCCCACCACAGCCCGTCCCAGCTTACCACAGCCCGTCCCGTCCCACCACAGCCCGTCCCGGCCCACCATAGCCCATCCCAGCCCACCACAGCCCGTCCCGGCCCACCAGAGCCCGTCTCAGCACACCACAGCCCGTCCTGGCTCACCACAGCCCGTCCCGTCCAACCACAGCCCACCACAGCCCGTCCCAGCCCACCACAGCCCGTCCCAGCCCACCACAGGCAACTACAGCACACCACAGGCTACCGTAGACCACCACAGCCCGTCCCAGCCCACCACAGCCTGTCCCGTCCCACCACAGCCCACCACAGCCCGTCCCAGCCCGCCACAGCCCGTCCCAGCCCACCACAGCCCGTCCCAGCCCACCACAGGCAACTACAGCACACCACAGGCTACCGTAGACCACCACAGCCCGTCCCAGCCCACCACAGCCTGTCCCGTCCCACCACAGCCCACCACAGCCCGTCCCAGCCCGCCACTGCCCGTCCCAGCCCACCATAGCCCACCATAGCCCAATACAGCCCACCACAGCCCGTCCCAGCCCGTCCCAGGCCACCACAGCCCTTCCCTGCTCACCACAGCCTGTCCCCGCCCACCACAACTTGTCCCCGCCCACTACAGCCCGGCCCGGCCCACCACGGCCCGTCCCAGCCCACCACAGCTTGTCCCAGCCCACCACGTCCGACCACAGCCCACCACGGCCCACCACAACCCACCACGGCTTACCACAGCCCACCACAGTTAACCACGGCACACCACGGCACGTCATAGCCCACCACAGCCTGTCCCAGCCCACCACGGCCCACCACAGCCCACCACAGCCCCCCCACAGCCCGTCCCAGCCCACCACAGCCCGTCCCAGACCACCACAGCCCATCCCAGCCCACCACAGCCCGTCCCAGCCCTCCACAGCCCTTTTCAGCCCACCACAGCCCACTACAGCTTGTCCCAGCCCACCAGAGCCCGTCCCGTCCCACCACAGCCCGTCCCAGCCCACCACAGCCCGTCTCAGCCCACCACAGCCCACCACAGCCCGTCCCAGCCCACCACAGTCCGTCCCAGCCCAGCACAGCCCATCCCAGCACACCACAGCCCGTCCCAGCCCTTCCCAGCCTGTCCCAGCCCACCACAGCCCGTCCCAGCCCACCACAGCCCGTCCCAGCCCACGACAGCCCGTCCCAGCCCACGACAGCCCATCCCAGCACACCACAGCCTACCACAGCACGTCCCGGCCCACCAGAGCCAGTCCCAGCCCACCACAGCCCATCCCAGCCAACCACAGCCCGTCCCAGCCCACCACAGCCCGTCCCAGCCCTTCCCAGCCCACCACAGCACGTCCCAGCCCACCACAGCGCATCGCAGCCCACCACAGCGCATCCCAGCCAACCACAGCCCGTTTCAGCCCACCACAGCCCACCACAGCTTGTCCCAGCCCACCACGGCCCGTCCCAGCCCACCACAGCCCGTCCGAGCCCACCAGAGCCCACCACAGCCCGTCCCAGCCCGTCCCGACCCACCACAGCCCGTCTCAGCCCGATCCAGCTCACCACAGCCCGTCCCAGCTCACCACATCCCGTCATAGCCCCCCCACAGCCCATCCCAGCCCACCACAGCTCACCACAGTTCACCACGGCCGGTTCCAGCCCACAACGGCCCACCGCGGCCCACCACAGCCCGTCCCAGCCCACCACGGCCCGTCCCAGCCTACCACGGCCCGTCCCAGCCCACCACGGCCCATCCCAGTTCGTGCCAGCCAATACCAGCCCACCACAGCCAGTGACAGCCTGTCCCAGCCCACCACAGCCAGTCACAGCCCACCACAGCCCACCACAGCCCGTCCCAGCCCACCAGAGCCCACCACAGCTTGTCACAGACCACCACAGCCCGTCCCAGCCCACCACAGCTCACCACAGACCGTCCCAGCCCACCAGAGCCCGTCCCAGCCAAGCACAGCCCACCACAGCACACCACGGCCTGTCCCAGCCCTCCACAGCCCACCATAGCCCGTCCCAGCCCACCACAGCACACCACAGCCCACCACAGTACGTCTCAGCCCACCACAGCCCACCACGGCCCACCACGGCCTGTCCCAGCCCACCACAGCCCAGCACAGCCCAGCACAGCCTACCAGGGCCCACCTCAGCCCACCACAGCCCGTCCCAGCACGTCCCAGCCCACCACAGCCCGTCCCAGCCCACTGCGACCCGTCCCAGCCCACCACAGCCCGTCTTAGCCCGACCCAGCCCCCCACAGCCCGTCCCAACCCACCACAGTTCACCACGGCCCGTCCCAGCCCACAACGGCCCACCACGGCTCACCACAGCCCGTCCCAGCCCACCACAATTCGTCCCAGTGCAACACAGCGCGTCCCAGCCCACCACAGCCCACCAAAGCCTGTCCCCGCTCACCACACTCCATCCCCGCCCACCACAGCCCATCCCCGCCCACCACAGCCCATCCCCGCCCACCACAGCCCGTCCCATCCCGTCCCAGCACACCACGGCCCGTCTCAGCTCACCACAGCCCATCCCAGCCCACCACAGCCCATCCCAGCCCGTCCCAACCCACCACAGACCGTCCCAGCCCACCACAGCCCGTCCCACCCACCACAGCCCGTCCCAGCCCACCGCAGCCCATCCCAGCCCACCACAGCCCTTTCCACACCACCACAGCCCGTTCCAGCCCACCACAGCCCGTGCCAGCTCGTCCCAGCCCGTGCCAGCCCGTCCCAGCCCGTCCCAGCCCACCACAGCCCGTTCCAGCCCGTCCCAGCCCACCACAGCATGTCCCAGGCAACCACTGACCACCACAGCCCGTCCCAGTCTGTCCCAGCCCGTCCCAGCCCACCACAGCCCGTCCCAGCCAAGCACAGCCCACCACGGCCCGTCCCAGCCCACCACGGCCCGTCCCAGCCCACCACAACCCGTCCCAGCCCACCACAGCCCGTCCCAGCCCACCACAGACCACCATAGACCGTCCCAGCCCACCACGGCCCATCCCAGCCCACCACGGCCCGTCCCAGCCCACCACAGCCCGTCCCAGCGCACCACAGCCCGTCCCAGCCCACCACAGACCACCACAGACCCTCCCAGCCCACCACGGCCCATCCCAGCCCACCACGGCCCATCCCAGCCCACCACGGCCCACCACGACAGATCTCAACCCACCACAGCCTGTTCCAGCCCACAACAGCCCTCCACAGCTCTCCACAGCCCGTCCCAACCCACCACAGACTGTCTCAGCTCATCACAACCCAACACAGTGCACCAGAGCCCGTCCCAACCCACTACAGCCCGGCCCAGCCCACCACATCCTGTCCCAGCCCACCACAGCCCGTCTAAACTCACCACAGCCTGTCCCAGCCCACCACAACCCACCACAGCCAAACACGGCCCACCACAGCCCGTCCCAGCCCACCACAGACCGTCCCAGCCCACCACAGGCCACTACAGCACACCACAGCCTACCGCAGACCACCACAGACCGTCTCAGCCCACCACAGCCCACCACAACTTGTCCCAGCCCACCAGAGCCCGTGCCAGCCCACCACAGCCCGTCTCAGCCCACCACAGACCACCACAGTTTGTCCCAGCCCACCACAGTCCGTCCCAGCCCACCACAGCCCGTCCCAGCCCACCAGAGTCCGTCCCAGCCCACCACAGCCCACAAAGCCCGTCCCCGCCCACCACAGCCCGTCCCCGCCCACCACAGCCCATCCCCGCCCACCACAGCCCGTCCCCGCCCACCACAACTTGTCCCCGCCCACCACAACTTGTCCCCGCCCATTACGGCCCTTCCCGGCCCACCACGGCCCGTCCCAGCCAACCAAGACCGGTCCCGGCCCACCACGGCCCGTCCCAACCCACCACGGCCCAGCCCAGCCCACCACAACCCACCACAGCCCATTACAGCTTACCACAGCCCGTCCCAACCCACCACAGCCTGTTCCAGCCCACCACAGACCGTGCCCGCCCACCTCAGCCCTTCGCCGACCACCACAGCATGTCCAAGCCCGTTCCCGCCCACCACAACCCGTCACTGCCCACCACAGCCCATCCAAGGCGTCCCAGCCCGTCCCAGCCCATCTCAGCCCGTCCCAGCACACCACAGCTCGTCCCAGCCCACCACAGCTCATCCCAGCCTGTTCCAGCCCACCACAGCCCGTCCCAGCCCACCACAGCCCGTCCCAGCCTGTCCCAGCCCACCACAGCCTGTCCCAGCCCACCACAGCCCGTCCCAGCCCGTCTCATCCCACCACAGCCCACCACAGCCCGTCCCAGCCCACCACAGCCCGTCCCAGCCCACCACAGCCCGTCCCAGCTCGTCCCAGACCACAACAGCCTCTCACAGCACACCACAGCCCGTCCCAGCACACCACAGCCCGTCGCAGCCCGTCCCAAACCACCACAGCCCGTCCCAGCCCACCACAGCCCGTCCCAGCCCACCACAGCCCGTTCCAGCCCGCCACAGCCCACCAAAGCCCGTCTAAGCTCACCAGAAACCACCACAGCCCACTACGGCCCGTCCCAGCCCACCACGGCCTGTCCCAGCCCACCACGGCCTGTCCCAGCCCACCACAGACCGTCCCAGCACAACACAGCCCACCAAAGCCCGTCTAAGCTCACCAGAACCCACCACAGCCCACCACAGTCCGTCCCGGCCCACTACAACTCGCCCCAGCCCACCACAGCCCACCACAGCGCGTCCCTGAAGCACCACAGCCCGTCCCAACCCACCACAACCCGTCCCAGCCCACCACAGCCCGTCCCAGCCCACCACAGACCACCACAGACGTCCCAGCCCACCACGGCCCTTCCCAGCCCACCACGGCCCGTCCCAGCCCACCACGGCCCGTCCCAGCCCACCACGGCCCGTCCCAGCCCGTCCCAGCTCGTCCCAGCCCACCACAGGCCTTCCCAGCCCCTCCCAGAACCCCAGAGCCGGCCCAGCCCGTTTCAGCCCCTCCCAGACTGTCTCAGCTCACCACACCCCACCACAGACCATCCCAGCCCACCACGGCCTGTTCCAGTCCAGCAGAGGCCGTTCCAGTCCACCAGAGCCCGTCCCAACCTACCACAGCTTGTCCCGGCCCACCATAGCCAGTCCCAGCCCACTGCGACCCGTCCTACACCACCACAGCCCGTCTTAGCCCGACCCAGCCCCCCACAGCCTGTCCCAACCCACCACAGTTCACCACGGCCCGTCCCAGCCCACAACGGCCCACCACGGCTCACCACAGCCGGTCCCAGCCCACCACAATTTGTCCCAGTGCACCACAGCGCGTCCCGTCCCACCACAGCCCGTCCCGTCCCACCACAGCCCGTCCCGTCCCACCACAGCCCGTCCCAGCCCACCACAGCCCGTCCCGTCCCACCACAGCCCGTCCCGTCCCACCACAGCCCGTCCCGGCCCACCATAGCCCATCCCGTCCCACCACAGCCCGTCCCGGCCCACCAGAGCCCGTCTCAGCACACCACAGCCCGTCCTGGCTCACCAAAGCCCGTCCCGTCCAACCACAGCCCACCACAGCCCGTCCCAGCCCACCACAGCCCGTCCCAGCCCACCACAGGCCACTACAGCACACCACAGGCTACCGTAGACCACCACAGCCCGTCCCAGCCCACCACAGCCCGTCCCGTCCCACCACAGCCCACCACAGCCCGTCCCAGCCCGCCACTGCCCGTCCCAGCCCACCATAGCCCACCATAGCCCAATACAGCCCACTACAGCCCCTCCCAGCCCGTCACAGGCCACCACAGCCCTTCCCTGCTCACCACAGCCTGTCCCCGCCCACCACAACTTGTCCCCGCCCACTACAGCCCGGCCCGGCCCACCACGGCCCGTCCCAGCCCGTCCCAGCCCACCACGGCCCGTCTCAGCTCACCACAGCCCGTCCCAGCCCACCACAGCCCGTCCCAGCCCGTCCCAGGCCACCACAGCCCTTCCCTGCTCACCACAGCCTGTCCCCGCCCACCACAACTTGTCCCCGCCCACTACAGCCCGGCCCGGCCCACCACGGCCCGTCACGGCCAACCAAGGCCGGTCCCGGCCCACCACGGCCCGTCCCAGCCCACCACAGCTTGTCCCAGCCCACCACGTCCGACCACAGCCCACCACGGCCCACCACAACCCACCACGGCTTACCACAGCCCACCACAGTTCACCACGGCACACCACGGAACGTCATAGCCCACCACAGCCTGTCCCAGCCCACCACGGCCCACCACAGCCCACCACAGCCCACCGCATCCCGTCCAGCCCACCACAGCCCGTCCCAGACCACCACAGCCCATCCCAGCCCACCACAGCCCGTCCCAGCCCTCCACAGCCCTTTTCAGCCCACCACAGCCCACTACAGCTTGTCCCAGCCCACCAGAGCCCGTCCCGTCCCACCACAGCCCGTCCCAGCTTACCACAGCCCGTCCCGTCCCACCACAGCCCGTCCCGGCCCACCATAGCCCATCCCAGCCCACCACAGCCCGTCCCGGCCCACCAGAGCCCGTCTCAGCACACCACAGCCCGTCCTGGCTCACCACAGCCCGTCCCGTCCAACCACAGCCCACCACAGCCCGTCCCAGCCCACCACAGCCCGTCCCAGCCCACCACAGGCAACTACAGCACACCACAGGCTACCGTAGACCACCACAGCCCGTCCCAGCCCACCACAGCCTGTCCCGTCCCACCACAGCCCACCACAGCCCGTCCCAGCCCGCCACAGCCCGTCCCAGCCCACCACAGCCCGTCCCAGCCCACCACAGGCAACTACAGCACACCACAGGCTACCGTAGACCACCACAGCCCGTCCTTGCCCACCACAGCCTGTCCCGTCCCACCACAGCCCACCACAGCCCGTCCCAGCCCGCCACTGCCCGTCCCAGCCCACCATAGCCCACCATAGCCCAATACAGCCCACCACAGCCCGTCCCAGCCCGTCCCAGGCCACCACAGCCCTTCCCTGCTCACCACAGCCTGTCCCCGCCCACCACAACTTGTCCCCGCCCACTACAGCCCGGCCCGGCCCACCACGGCCCGTCCCAGCCCACCACAGCTTGTCCCAGCCCACCACGTCCGACCACAGCCCACCACGGCCCACCACAACCCACCACGGCTTACCACAGCCCACCACAGTTAACCACGGCACACCACGGCACGTCATAGCCCACCACAGCCTGTCCCAGCCCACCACGGCCCACCACAGCCCACCACAGCCCCCCCACAGCCCGTCCCAGCCCACCACAGCCCGTCCCAGACCACCACAGCCCATCCCAGCCCACCACAGCCCGTCCCAGCCCTCCACAGCCCTTTTCAGCCCACCACAGCCCACTACAGCTTGTCCCAGCCCACCAGAGCCCGTCCCGTCCCACCACAGCCCGTCCCAGCCCACCACAGCCCGTCTCAGCCCACCACAGCCCACCACAGCCCGTCCCAGCCCACCACAGTCCGTCCCAGCCCAGCACAGCCCATCCCAGCACACCACAGCCCGTCCCAGCCCTTCCCAGCCTGTCCCAGCCCACCACAGCCCGTCCCAGCCCACCACAGCCCGTCCCAGCCCACGACAGCCCGTCCCAGCCCACGACAGCCCATCCCAGCACACCACAGCCTACCACAGCACGTCCCGGCCCACCAGAGCCAGTCCCAGCCCACCACAGCCCATCCCAGCCAACCACAGCCCGTCCCAGCCCACCACAGCCCGTCCCAGCCCACCACAGGCAACTACAGCACACCACAGGCTACCGTAGACCACCACAGCCCGTCCCAGCCCACCACAGCCTGTCCCGTCCCACCACAGCCCACCACAGCCCGTCCCAGCCCGCCACTGCCCGTCCCAGCCCACCATAGCCCACCATAGCCCAATACAGCCCACCACAGCCCGTCCCAGCCCGTCCCAGGCCACCACAGCCCTTCCCTGCTCACCACAGCCTGTCCCCGCCCACCACAGCCCGTCCCAGCTCACCACATCCCGTCATAGCCCCCCACAGCCCATCCCAGCCCACCACAGCTCACCACAGTTCACCACGGCCGGTTCCAGCCCACAACGGCCCACCGCGGCCCACCACAGCCCGTCCCAGCCCACCACGGCCCGTCCCAGCCTACCACGGCCCGTCCCAGCCCACCACGGCCCATCCCAGTTCGTGCCAGCCAATACCAGCCCACCACAGCCAGTGACAGCCTGTCCCAGCCCACCACAGCCAGTCACAGCCCACCACAGCCCACCACAGCCCGTCCCAGCCCACCAGAGCCCACCACAGCTTGTCACAGACCACCACAGCCCGTCCCAGCCCACCACAGCTCACCACAGACCGTCCCAGCCCACCAGAGCCCGTCCCAGCCAAGCACAGCCCACCACAGCACACCACGGCCTGTCCCAGCCCTCCACAGCCCACCATAGCCCGTCCCAGCCCACCACAGCACACCACAGCCCACCACAGTACGTCTCAGCCCACCACAGCCCACCACGGCCCACCACGGCCTGTCCCAGCCCACCACAGCCCAGCACAGCCCAGCACAGCCTACCAGGGCCCACCTCAGCCCACCACAGCCCGTCCCAGCACGTCCCAGCCAACCACAGCCCGTCCCAGCCCACTGCGACCCGTCCCAGCCCACCACAGCCCGTCTTAGCCCGACCCAGCCCCCCACAGCCCGTCCCAACCCACCACAGTTCACCACGGCCCGTCCCAGCCCACAACGGCCCACCACGGCTCACCACAGCCCGTCCCAGCCCACCACAATTCGTCCCAGTGCAACACAGCGCGTCCCAGCCCACCACAGCCCACCAAAGCCTGTCCCCGCTCACCACACTCCATCCCCGCCCACCACAGCCCATCCCCGCCCACCACAGCCCATCCCCGCCCACCACAGCCCGTCCCAGCCCACCACAGCCCGTCCCGTCCCACCACAGCCCACCACAGCCCGTCCCAGCCCACCACAGCCCGTCCCAGCCCACCACAGACCGTCCCAGCACAACACAGCCTGTCCCGTCCCACCACAGCCCACCACAGCCCGTCCCAGCCCGCCACAGCCCGTCCCAGCCCACCATAGCCCACCATAGCCCAATACAGCCCACCACAGCCCGTCCCAGCCCGTCCCAGGCCACCACAGCCCTTCCCTGCTCACCACAGCCTGTCCCCGCCCACCACAACTTGTCCCCGCCCACTACAGCCCGGCCCGGCCCACCACGGCCCGTCACGGCCAACCAAGGCCGGTCCCGGCCCACCACGGCCCGTCCCAGCCCACCACAGCTTGTCCCAGCCCACCACGTCCGACCACAGCCCACCACGGCCCACCACAAACCACCACGGCTTACCACAGCCCACCACAGTTCACCACGGCACACCACGGCACGTCATAGCCCACCACAGCCTGTCCCAGCCCACCACGGCCCACCACAGCCCACCACGGCCCACCGCATCCCGTCCCAGCCCACCACAGTCCGTCCCAGCCCAGCACAGCCCATCCCAGCACACCACAGCCCGTCCCAGCCCTTCCCAGCCTGTCCCAGCCCACCACAGCCCGTCCCAGCCCACCACAGCCCGTCCCAGCCCGTCCCAGCCCACCACAGCCCGTCCCGTCCCACCACAGCCCACCACAGCCCGTCAAAGCCCGTCCCAGCTCTCCACAACCCACCACAGCCCTTCCCAGCCCGTCCCAGCCCACCACAGCCCGTCCCTAGCCCACCACAGCCCTTCCCAGCCCGTCCCAGCCCACCACAGCCCGTCCCAGCCCACCACAGCCCGTCCCAGCCCACCACAGCCCGTCCCAGCCCACCAGAGCCCGTCCCAGCACACCGCAGCCCGTCCCAGCACACCACAGCCTACAACAGCACGTCCCGGCCCACCAAAGCCCGTCCCAGCCCACTACGGTCCACCACGGCCCGTCCAGGCCCATCACCGCCCGTCCCGGCCCACCACAGTCTGTCCCAGCCCACCACAGCCCGTCCCAGCCCACCACAGCCCACCACAGCCCGTCCCCGCCCACCACAGCCCATCCCCGCCCACCACAGCCCGTCCCCGCCCACCACAGCCCGTCCCTGCCCACCACAACTTGTCCCCACCCACTACGGCCCTTCCCGGCCCACCACGGCCCGTCCCAGCCAACCAAGACCGGTCTAGCCCACCACGGCACGTCCCAACCCACCACGGCCCGTCCCAGCCCACCACAGCCCACCAAAGCCCGTCCCCGCTCACCACACCCCGTCCCCGCCCACCACAGCCCATCCCCGCCCACCACAGCCCGTCCCTGCCCACCACAACCTGTCCCGCCCACCACAACTTGTCCCCACCCACTACGGCCCTTCCCGGCCCACCACGGCCCGTCCCAGCCAACCAAGACCGGTCCCGGCCCACCACGGCACGTCCCAACCCACCACGGCCCAGCCCAGCCCACCACAACACACCACAGCCCATTACAGCTTACCACAGCCCGTCCCAACCCACCACAGCCCGTTCCAGCCCACCACAGACCGTGCTCGCTCACCACAGCACATCCAAGCCCGTCCCAGCCCACCACAACCCGTCCCCGCCCACCACAACCCGTCACCGCCCACCACAGCCCGTCCAAGGCGTCCCAGCCCGTCCCAGCCCATCTCAGACCGTCCCAGCCCACCAGAACTCGTCCCAGCCCACCACAGCTCGTCCCAGCCCACCACAGCTCGTCCCAGCCCACCAAAGCCCGTTCCAGCCCACCACAGCCCACCAAAGCCCGTCCCCGCCCACCAAAGCCCGTCACCGCCCACCACAACCCGTCACCGCCCACCACAACCCGTCCAAGGCGTCCCAGCCCGTCCCAGCCCATGTCAGCCCGTCCCAGCCCACCACAACTCGTCCCAGCCCACCACAGCCCGTCCCAGCCTGTCCCAGCGCACCACAGCCTGTCCCAGCCTGTCCCAGCCCACCACAGCCCGTCCCAGCCTGTCCCAGTCCGTTGCGGCCCACCACATCCCGTCCCAGCCCGTCCCATCCCACCATAGACCACCACAGCTCGTCCCAGCCCACCACAGCCCACCACAGCCCGTCCCAGCCCGTCCCAGCCCACCACGGCCCGTCCCAGCCCACCACAGCCCGTCCCAGCCCACCAGAGCCCACCACAGCTTGTCACAGACCACCACAGCCCGTCCCAGCCCACCACAGACCGTCCCAGCCCACCAGAACCCATCCCAGCTTACCACAGCCCACCACAGCACACCACGGCCTGTCCCAGCCCTCCACAGCCCACCACAGCCCGTCCCAGCCCACCACAGCACACCACAGCCCACCACAGCCCACCACGGCCCACCACGGCCCGTCCCAGCCCACCACAGCCCAGCACAGCCCAGCACAGCCTACCAGGGCCCACCTCAGCCCACCACAGCCCGTCCCAGCACGTCCCAGCCCGTCCCAGCCCACCACAGCCCGTCCCAGCCCACTGCGACGCGTCCCAGCCCACCACAGCCCGTCTTAGCCCGACCCAGCCCCCCACAGCCCGTCCCAACACACCACAGTTCACCACGGCCCGTCCCAGCCCACAACGGCCCACCACGGCTCACCACAGCCCGTCCCAGCCAACCACAATTCGTCCCAGTGCACCACAGCGCGTCCCAGCCCACCACAGCCCGTCCCGGCACACCACAGCCCATCCCGTCCCACCACAGCCCGTCCCGTCCCACCACAGGCCACTACAGCACACCACAGGCTACCGTAGACCACCACAGCCTGTCCCAGCCCACCACAGCCCGTCCCGTCCCACCACAGACCACCACAGCCCGTCCCAGCCTGCCACAGCCCGTCCCAGCCTGCCACAGCCCAATACAGCCCACCACAGCCCAATACAGCCCACCACAGCCCGTCTCAGCTCACCACAACCCACCACAGCCCGTCCAAGCCCACCACAGCCCATTACAGCTTACCACAGCCCGTCCAGCCCACCAGACCCCGTTCCAGCCCACCAGAGCCCACCAAAGACCGTCCCCGCCCACCACAGCCCGTCCCCGCTCACCACAGCCCGTCCCAGCCTGTCCCAGGCCACCACAGCCCTTCCCTGCTCACCACAGCCTGTCCCCGCCCACCACAACTTGTCCCCGCCCACTACAGCCCGGCCCGGCCCACCACAGCTCGTCATGGCCAACCAAGGCCGGTCCTGGACCACCACAGCCCGTCCCAGCCAACAACAGACCATTCCAGACCAGCAGAGCCTGTCCCTGCCCACCAGAGCCTGTCCCCGCCCACCACAGCCCTTTCCCGCCCACCACAGCCCATCCCCGCCCACCACAACCCGTCCCAGCACACCACAGCCCGTCCCAGCCCACCACAGCCCGTCCTAGCCCATCCCTGCCCACCACAGCCCGTCCCAGCCCACCAAAGCCCGTCCCCGCCCACCACAGCCCGTCCCAGCCAACCACAGCGCACCACAGCCCGTCCCAACCCACCAGAGCCCGTCCCAACTCATCACATCCCGTCCCAGCTTACCACAGCCCATCACAGCCCACCGCGGTCCACCACAGCCCACCACAGCCCGTCCCAGCCCACCACAGCCCATAACAACCCACCATGGCCCGTCCCGGCCCACCACGGCCCGTCCCGGCATACTATGGCACATCCCAGCCCACCACAGCCTGTCCCAGGCCACCAGAGCCCGTCCCAGCCCACCACGGCCCGTCCCAGCCCGTCCCAGCCCACCGCAGCACGTCCTAGCCCACCGCAGCCCGTCCCAGCCCAACGCAGCCCGTCCCAGCCCACCACAGCCCGTCCCAGCCGTCCCAGCAAATGCCAGCCCACCATAGCTAGTCTCAGCTAACCACAGCGCGTCCCAGTCCACCACACCCACCACAGCCCGTCCCAGCCCATTCCAGCCCACCACAGCCCACCACAGTTCACCACAGTTCACCACGGCCCATCCCAGCCCACCACGGCCCGTCTCAGCCCACCACAGCCCGTCCCAGCCCACCACAGCCCGTACCAGCCCGTCCCAGCACACCACAGGCCGTCCCTGCCCATTACAGCCCACCACAGCCCGTCCCAAACCACCACAGCCCGTCCCAGCCCATCCCAGCCCGTCCCAGCCAGTCCCAGCTCACCACAGCCAGTCCCAGCCCAGCACAGCCAGTCACAGCCCACCACAGCCAGTCCCAGCCCACCACAGCCCGTCCCAGCCCGTCCCAGTTTACCACAGCCCGTCCCAGCCCACCACAGCACACCACAGCCCATCCTAGCCCACCACAGCCCGTCCCAGCCCGTCCCACCAAACCACAGACCGTCCCAGTCCACCACAGACCGTCCCAGCATGTCCCAGCCCGTCCCAGCCCATCACAGCCCGTTCCAGATCACCACAAACCGTCCCAGCCCACCACGGCCCTTCCCAGCCCACCACAGTCTGTCCCAGCCCACCACGGCCCTTCCCAGCCCACCACAGTCTGTCCCAGCCCACCACGGCCCGTCCCAGCCCACCACAGCCCGTCCCAGCCCACAACAGCGCATTCCAGACCATCAGAGCCCGTCCCAGCCCGTCCCGGCCCACCACAGCCCGTCCCAGCATACCACAGCCCACCACAGCCCGTCTCAGTTCACCACAGCCCACCACAGCCCGTCCCGGCCCACTACAACTCGTCCAAGTCCACCACAGGCCACCACAGACCACCACAGCCCGTCCCAGCCCACCACAGCCCGTCCCAGCCCGTCCCAGCCCACCCCAGCCTGTTCCAGACCACCAGAGCCCGTCTTAGCGCACCACAGACCGTCCCAGCCCACCAAAGCCCGTCCCAGCCCACCACAGCTCGTCCCAGCCCACCACAGCCCGTCACCGCCCAGCACAGACCATCCCCGCCCACCATAGCCGGTCCCCGCCCACCACAGCCGGTCCCAGCTCATCCCAGCTCTTCCCAGCTCACCACAGCCCGTCCCAGCCCACCAGAGCCCGTCCCAGCTTACCACAGCCCGTGCCAGCCCGTCTCAGTTCACCACAGCCCACCACAGCCCGTGCTGGCCCACCACAGCCCGTCCCAGCCAACCACAGCCCACCACAGCCCACCACAGCCCGTCCCAGCCCACCACAGCCCGTGCCAGCCCATCCCAGCCCGTCCCAGACCACCACATCCCACCACAGTCCGTCCCGGCCCACTACAACTCGTCCCAGCCCACCACAGCACACCACAGCCCATCCTAGCCCACCACAGCCCGTCCCAGCCCGTCCCACCAAACCACAGACCGTCCCAGTCCACCACAGACAGTCCCAGCATGTCCCAGCCCGTCCCAGCCCATCACAGCCCGTTCCAGATCACCACAAACCGTCCCAGCCCACCACGGCCCTTCCCAGCCCACCACAGTCTGTCCCAGCCCACCACGGCCCTTCCCAGCCCACCACAGTCTGTCCCAGCCCACCACGGCCCGTCCCAGCCCACCACAGCCCGTCCCAGCCCACAACAGCGCATTCCAGACCATCAGAGCCCGTCCCAGCCCGTCCCGGCCCACCACAGCCCGTCCCAGCATACCACAGCCCACCACAGCCCGTCTCAGTTCACCACAGCCCACCACAGCCCGTCCCGGCCCACTACAACTCGTCCAAGTCCACCACAGGCCACCACAGACCACCACAGCCCGTCCCAGCCCACCACAGCCCGTCCCAGCCCGTCCCAGCCCACCCCAGCCTGTTCCAGACCACCAGAGCCCGTCTTAGCGCACCACAGACCGTCCCAGCCCACCAAAGCCCGTCCCAGCCCACCACAGCTCGTCCCAGCCCACCACAGCCCGTCACCCGCCCAGCACAGACCATCCCCGCCCACCATAGCCGGTCCCCGCCCACCACAGCCGGTCCCAGCTCATCCCAGCTCTTCCCAGCTCACCACAGCCCGTCCCAGCCCACCAGAGCCCCCACAGCCAGTCCCAGCCCAGCACAGCCAGTCACAGCCCACCACAGCCAGTCCCAGCCCACCACAGCCCGTCCCAGCCCGTCCCAGTTTACCACAGCCCGTCCCAGCCCACCACAGCACACCACAGCCCATCCTAGCCCACCACAGCCCGTCCCAGCCCGTCCCACCAAACCACAGACCGTCCCAGTCCACCACAGACCGTCCCAGCATGTCCCAGCCCGTCCCAGCCCATCACAGCCCGTTCCAGATCACCACAAACCGTCCCAGCCCACCACGGCCCTTCCCAGCCCACCACAGTCTGTCCCAGCCCACCACGGCCCTTCCCAGCCCACCACAGTCTGTCCCAGCCCACCACGGCCCGTCCCAGCCCACCACAGCCCGTCCCAGCCCACAACAGCGCATTCCAGACCATCAGAGCCCGTCCCAGCCCGTCCCGGCCCACCACAGCCCGTCCCAGCATACCACAGCCCACCACAGCCCGTCTCAGTTCACCACAGCCCACCACAGCCCGTCCCGGCCCACTACAACTCGTCCAAGTCCACCACAGGCCACCACAGACCACCACAGCCCGTCCCAGCCCACCACAGCCCGTCCCAGCCCGTCCCAGCCCACCCCAGCCTGTTCCAGACCACCAGAGCCCGTCTTAGCGCACCACAGACCGTCCCAGCCCACCAAAGCCCGTCCCAGCCCACCACAGCTCGTCCCAGCCCACCACAGCCCGTCACCGCCCAGCACAGACCATCCCCGCCCACCATAGCCGGTCCCCGCCCACCACAGCCGGTCCCAGCTCATCCCAGCTCTTCCCAGCTCACCACAGCCCGTCCCAGCCCACCAGAGCCCGTCCCAGCTTACCACAGCCCGTGCCAGCCCGTCTCAGTTCACCACAGCCCACCACAGCCCGTGCTGGCCCACCACAGCCCGTCCCAGCCAACCACAGCCCACCACAGCCCACCACAGCCCGTCCCAGCCCACCACAGCCCGTGCCAGCCCGTCCCAGCCCGTCCCAGACCACCACATCCCACCACAGTCCGTCCCGGCCCACTACAACTCGTCCCAGCCCACCACAGCACACCACAGCCCATCCTAGCCCACCACAGCCCGTCCCAGCCCGTCCCACCAAACCACAGACCGTCCCAGTCCACCACAGACAGTCCCAGCATGTCCCAGCCCGTCCCAGCCCATCACAGCCCGTTCCAGATCACCACAAACCGTCCCAGCCCACCACGGCCCTTCCCAGCCCACCACAGTCTGTCCCAGCCCACCACGGCCCTTCCCAGCCCACCACAGTCTGTCCCAGCCCACCACGGCCCGTCCCAGCCCACCACAGCCCGTCCCAGCCCACAACAGCGCATTCCAGACCATCAGAGCCCGTCCCAGCCCGTCCCGGCCCACCACAGCCCGTCCCAGCATACCACAGCCCACCACAGCCCGTCTCAGTTCACCACAGCCCACCACAGCCCGTCCCGGCCCACTACAACTCGTCCAAGTCCACCACAGGCCACCACAGACCACCACAGCCCGTCCCAGCCCACCACAGCCCGTCCCAGCCCGTCCCAGCCCACCCCAGCCTGTTCCAGACCACCAGAGCCCGTCTTAGCGCACCACAGACCGTCCCAGCCCACCAAAGCCCGTCCCAGCCCACCACAGCTCGTCCCAGCCCACCACAGCCCGTCACCGCCCAGCACAGACCATCCCCGCCCACCATAGCCGGTCCCCGCCCACCACAGCCGGTCCCAGCTCATCCCAGCTCTTCCCAGCTCACCACAGCCCGTCCCAGCCCACCAGAGCCCGTCCCAGCTTACCACAGCCCGTGCCAGCCCGTCTCAGTTCACCACAGCCCACCACAGCCCGTGCTGGCCCACCACAGCCCGTCCCAGCCAACCACAGCCCACCACAGCCCACCACAGCCCGTCCCAGCCCACCACAGCCCGTGCCAGCCCGTCCCAGTCCGTGCCAGCCCGTCCCAGCCCGTCCCAGACCACCACATCCCACCACAGTCCGTCCCGGCCCACTACAACTCGTCCCAGCCCACCACAGCCCACTACAGCCCGTCCCGGCCCACCACAGCCCATCCCTGAAGCACCACAGCCCGTCCCAGCCCACCACAACCCGTCCCAGCCCACCACAGCCCGTCCCAGCCCACCACATCCTGTCCCAGCCCACCACAGCCCGTCCCAGCCCACCACAGCCTACCGCATACCACCACAGCCCGTCTCAGCCCACCACAGCCCACCACAACTTGTCCCAGCCCTCCACAGCCCTTTTCAGCCAACCACAGCCCATCCCAGCCCACCACAGCCCGTCTCAGCCCTTCCCAGCACACCACAGCGCGTCCCAGCCCACCACGGCCTGTTCCAGCCAACCAGAGCCCGTCCCAGTCCACCACAGCCCGTCCCAGCCCACCACAGCCCACCAAAGCCTGTCTAAGCTCACCAGAACCCACCACAGCCCACCACGGCCCGTCCCAGCCCACCACGGCCTGTCCCAGCCCACCACAGACCGTCCCAGCCCACCACAGACCGTCCCAGCACAACACAGCCCACCAAAGCCCGTCTAAGCTCACCAGAACCCACCACAGCCCACCACAGCCCACCACAGTCCGTCCCAGCCCACTACAACTCGTCCCAGCCCACCACAGCCCACCACAGCCCGTCCCTGAAGCACCACAGCCCGTCCCAACCCACCACAACCCGTCCCAGCCCACCACAGCCCGTCCCAGCCCACCACAGCCCACCACAGACCGTCCCAGCCCACCACGGCCCTTCCCAGCCCACCACAGTCTGTCCCAGCCCACCACGGCCCGTCCCAGCCCACCACAGCCCGTCCCAGCCCACAACAGCGCATTCCAGACCATCAGAGCCCGTCCCAGCCCGTCCCGGCCCACCACAGCCCGTCCCAGCATACCACAGCCCACCACAGCCCGTCTCAGTTCACCACAGCCCACCACAGCCCGTCCCGGCCCACTACAACTCGTCCAAGTCCACCACAGGCCACCACAGCCCACCACAGCCCGTCCCAGCCCACCACAGCCCGTCCCAGCCCGTCCCAGCCCACCCCAGCCTGTTCCAGACCACCAGAGCCCGTCTTAGCGCACCACAGACCGTCCCAGCCCACCAAAGCCCGTCCCAGCCCACCACAGCTCGTCCCAGCCCACCACAGCCCGTCACCGCCCAGCACAGACCATCCCCGCCCACCATAGCCGGTCCCCGCCCACCACAGCCGGTCCCAGCTCATCCCAGCTCTTCCCAGCTCACCACAGCCCGTCCCAGCCCACCATGGCCCGTCCCAGCCCACCACAGCCCTTTCCACACCACCACAGCCCGTCCCAGCCCACCACAGCCCGTTCCAGCCCACCACAGCCCGTCCCAGTCTGTGCCAGCTCATTCCAGCCCGTGCCAGCTCGTTCCAGCCCGTGCCAGCTCGTCCCAGCCCGACCCAGCCCGTCCCAGCCCACCACAGCCCACCACAGCCCACCACAGCCCGTCCCAGCCCACCACAGCATGTCCCAGCCCACCACAGCATGTCCCAGCCAACCACTGACCACCACAGCCCGTCCCAGTCTGTCCCAGCCCATCCCAGCCCACCACAGCCCGTCCCAGCCTACAACAGCCCGTCCCAGCCAAGCACAGCCCACCAAAGCCCGTCCCAGCCCACCACGGCCCGTCTCAGCTCACCACAGCCCGTCCCAGCCAATCCCAGCCCATCCCAGCCCGTCACAACCCACCACAGCCCGTCCCAGCCCACCACAGCCCGTCCCAGCCCGTCCCAACCCACCACAGACCGTCCCAGCCCACCACAGACCGTCCCAGCCCACCACAGACCGTTCCAGCCCACCACAGCCACCAAAGCCCGTCTAAGCTCACCAGAACCCACCACAGCCCACCACGGCCCGTCCCAGCCCACCACGGCCCACCACGGCCATTTCCAGCCCACCAAGGCCCGTCCCAGCCCACCACAGCCCGTCCCTAAACACCACAGCCCACCAAAGCCCGTCTAAGCTCACCAGAACCCACCACAGCCCACCACATCCCACCACAGTCCGTCCCGGCCCACTACAACTCGTCCCAGCCCACCACAGCCCACTACAGCCCGTCCCGGTCCACCACAGCCCATCCCTGAAGCACCACAGCCCGTCCCAGCCCACCACAGCCCGTCCCAGCCCACCACAGCCCGTCCCAGCCCACCACAGACCACCATAGACCGTCCCAGCCCACCACGGCCCATCCCAGCCCACCACGGCCCGTCCCAGCCCACCACAGCCCGTCCCAGCCCACCACAGACCACCACAGACCGTCCCAGCCCACCACGGCCCATCCCAGCCCACCACGGCCCAGCCCAGCCCACCACGGCCCACCACGACAGATCTCAACCCACCACAGCCTGTCCAAGCCCACCACAGCCCTCCACAACTCTCCACAGCCCGTCCCAACCCATCACAGACTGTCTCAGCTCATCACATCCCAACAGAGTGCACCAGAGCCCGTCCCAACCCACTACAGCCCGGCCCAGCCCACCACATCCTGTCCCAGCCCACCACAGCCCGTCTCAACTCACCACAGCCTGTCCCAGCCCACCACAACCCACCACAGCCAAACACGGCCCACCACAGCCCGTCCCAGCCCACCACAGACCGTCCCAGCCCACCACAGGCCACTACAGCACACCACAGCCTACCGCAGACCACCACAGCCCGTCTCAGCCCACCACAGCCCACCACAACTTGTCCCAGCCCACCAGAGCCCGTGCCAGCCCACCACAGCCCGTCTCAGACCACCACAGACCACCACAGTTTGTCCCAGCCCACCACAGTCCGTCCCAGCCCACCACAGCCCGTCCCAGCCCACCAGAGTCCGTTCCAGCCCACCACAGCCCACCAAAGCCCGTCCCCGCCCACCACAGCTTGTCCCAGCCCACCACAGCCCTTCCCAGCTCACCACAGCCCGTCCCCGCCCACCAAAGCCCATCCCCGCCCACCACAGCCCGTCCCCGCCCACCACAACTTGTCCCCGCCCACCACAACTTGTCCCCGCCCATTACGGCCCTTCCCGGCCCACCACGGCCCGTCCCAGCCAACCAAGACCGGTCCCGGCCCACCACGGCCCGTCCCAACCCACCACAGCCCAGCCCAGCCCACCACAACCCACCACAGCCCATTACAGCTTACCACAGCCCGTCCCAACCCACCACAGCCTGTTCCAGCCCACCACAGACCGTGCCCGCCCACCTCAGCCCGTCCCCGACCACCACAGCACGTCCAAGCCCGTCCCCGCCCACCACAACCCATCACCGCCCACCACAGCCCGTCCAAGGCGTCCCAGCCCACCACAGCCCATCTCAGCCCATCCCAGCCCACCAGAACTCGTCCCAGCCCACCACAGCTCATCCCAGCCTGTTCCAGCCCACCACAGCCCGTCCCAGCCCACCACAGCCCGTCCCAGCCTGTCCCAGCCCACCACAGCCCGTCCCAGCCCGTCTCATCCCACCACAGCCCACCACAGCTCGTCCCAGCCCACCACAGCCCACCACAGCCCACCACAGCCCGTCCCAGCGCGTCCCAGCCCGTCCCGGCCCACCACAGCCCGTCCCAGCCCACCACAGCCCGTCCCAGCCCGTCCCAGCCCACCACAGCCCGTCCCAGCCCACCACAGCCCGTCCCAGCCCACCACAGCCCGTCCCAGCCCACCACAGCCCGTCCCAGCCCACCACAGCCCATCCCAGCCCACCAAAGCCCGTCGCAGCCCACCACGGCCCATCCCAGCACACCACGGCCCGTCCCAGCCCACCACGGCCCACCACGACAGATCTCAACCCACCACAGCCTGTCCAAGCCCACCACAGCCCTCCACAGCTCTCCACAGCCCGTCCCAAACCACCACAGGCTGTCTCAGCTCATCACAACCCAACACAGTGCACCAGAGCCCGTCCCAACCTACCACATCCCGGCCCAGCCCACCACATCCTGTCCCAGCCCACCACAGCCCGTCCCAGCCCGTCCCAACCCACCACAGACCGTCCCAGCCCACCACAGCCCGTCCTAGCCCACCACAGACCGTCCCAGCCCACCACAGACCGTTCCAGCCCACCACAGCCACCAAAGCCCGTCTAAGCTCACCAGAACCCACCACAGCCCACCACGGCCCGTCCCAGCCCACCACGGCCCACCACGGCCATTTCCAGCCCACAAGGCCCGTCCCAGCCCACCACAGCCCGTCCCTAAACACCACAGCCCACCAAAGCCCGTCTAAGCTCACCAGAACTCACCACAGCACACCACATCCCACCACAGTCCGTCCCGGCCCACTACAACTCGTCCCAGCCCACCACAGCCCACTACAGCCCGTCCCGGCCCACCACAGCCCATCCCTGAAGCACCACAGCCCGTCCCAGCCCACCACAACCCGTCCCAGCCCACCACAGCCCGTCCCAGCCCACCACATCCTGTCCCAGCCCACCACAGCCCGTCCCAGCCCACCACAGCCTACCGCAGACCACCACAGCCCGTCTCAGCCCACCACAGCCCACCACAACTTGTCCCAGCCCTCCACAGCCCTTTTCAGCCAACCACAGCCCATCCCAGCCCACCACAGCCCGTCTCAGCCCTTCCCAGCACACCACAGCGCGTCCCAGCCCACCACGGCCTGTTCCAGCCAACCAGAGCCCGTCCCAGTCCACCATAGCCCGTCCCAGCCCACCACAGCCCACCAAAGCCTGTCTAAGCTCACCAGAACCCACCACAGCCCACCACGGCCCGTCCCAGCCCACCACGGCCTGTCCCAGCCCACCACAGACCGTCCCAGCCCACCACAGACCGTCCCAGCACAACACAGCCCACCAAAGCCCGTCTAAGCTCACCAGAACCCACCACAGCCCACCACGGCCCACCACAGTCCGTCCCAGCCCACTACAACTCGTCCCAGCCCACCACAGCCCACCACAGCCCGTCCCTGAAGCACCACAGCCCGTCCCAACCCACCACAACCCGTCCCAGCCCACCACAGCCCGTCCCAGCCCACCACAGACCACCACAGACCGTTCCAGCCCACCACGGCCCTTCCCAGCCCACCACAGTCTGTCCCAGCCCACCACGGCCCGTCCCAGCCCACCACAGCCCGTCCCAGCCCACAACAGCGCATTCCAGACCATCAGAGCCCGTCCCAGCCCGTCCCGGCCCACCACAGCCCGTCCCAGCATACCACAGCCCACCACAGCCCGTCTCAGTTCACCACAGCCCACCACAGCCCGTCCCGGCCCACTACAACTCGTCCAAGTCCACCACAGGCCACCACAGACCACCACAGCCCGTCCCAGCCCACCACAGCCCGTCCCAGCCCGTCCCAGCCCACCCCAGCCTGTTCCAGACCACCAGAGCCCGTCTTAGCGCACCACAGACCGTCCCAGCCCACCAAAGCCCGTCCCAGCCCACCACAGCTCGTCCCAGCCCACCACAGCCCGTCACCGCCCAGCACAGACCATCCCCGCCCACCATAGCCGGTCCCCGCCCACCACAGCCGGTCCCAGCTCATCCCAGCTCTTCCCAGCTCACCACAGCCCGTCCCAGCCCACCAGAGCCCGTCCCAGCTTACCACAGCCCGTGCCAGCCCGTCTCAGTTCACCACAGCCCACCACAGCCCGTGCTGGCCCACCACAGCCCGTCCCAGCCAACCACAGCCCACCACAGCCCACCACAGCCCGTCCCAGCCCACCACAGCCCTTTCGACACCACCAGAGCCCGTCCCAGCCCACCATAGCTCGTCCCAGCCCACCACAGCCCGTCCAAGCCCACCGCAGCCCGTCCCAGCCCACCACAGCCCGTCCCAGCCCGTCCCAGTCCGTGCCAGCCCGTCCCAGCCCGTCCCAGACCACCACATCCCACCACAGTCCGTCCCGGCCCACTACAACTCGTCCCAGCCCACCACAGCCCACTACAGCCCGTCCCGGCCCACCACAGCCCATCCCTGAAGCACCACAGCCCGTCCCAGCCCACCACAACCCGTCCCAGCCCACCACAGCCCGTCCCAGCCCACCACATCCTGTCCCAGCCCACCACAGCCCGTCCCAGCCCACCACAGCCTACCGCATACAACCACAGCCCGTCTCAGCCCACCACAGCCCACCACAACTTGTCCCAGCCCTCCACAGCCCTTTTCAGCCAACCACAGCCCATCCCAGCCCACCACAGCCCGTCTCAGCCCTTCCCAGCACACCACAGCGCGTCCCAGCCCACCACGGCCTGTTCCAGCCCACCAGAGCCCGTCCCAGTCCACCATAGCCCGTCCCAGCCCACCACAGCCCACCAAAGCCTGTCTAAGCTCACCAGAACCCACCACAGCCCACCACGGCCCGTCCCAGCCCACCACGGCCTGTCCCAGCCCACCACAGACCGTCCCAGCCCACCACAGACCGTCCCAGCACAACACAGCCCACCAAAGCCCGTCTAAGCTCACCAGAACCCACCACAGCCCACCACAGCCCACCACAGTCCGTCCCAGCCCACCACAGCCCACCACAGCCCGTCCCTGAAGCACCACAGCCTGTCCCAACCCACCACAACCCGTCCCAGCCCACCACAGCCCGTCCCAGCCCACCACAGATCACCACAGACCGTCCCAGCCCACCACGGCCCTTCCCAGCACAACACAGTCTGTCCCAGCCCACCACGGCCCGTCCCAGCCCACCACAGCCCGTCCCAGCCCACCATAGCCCGTCTCAGACCACCACAACCCGTCCCAGCCCACCACAGCCCGTCCCAGCCCACCACAGATCACCACAGACCGTCCCAGCCCACCACGGCCCTTCCCAGCCCACCACAGTCTGTCCCAGCCCACCACGGCCCGTCCCAGCCCACCACAGCCCGTCCCAGCCCACAACAGCGCATTCCAGACCATCAGAGCCCGTCCCAGCCCGTCCCGGCCCACCACAGCCCGTCCCAGCATACCACAGCCCACCACAGCCCGTCTCAGTTCACCACAGCCCACCACAGCCCGTCCCGGCCCACTACAACTCGTCCAAGTCCACCACAGGCCACCACAGACCACCACAGCCCGTCCCAGCCCACCCCAGCCTGTTCCAGACTACCAGAGCCCGTCTTAGCGCACCACAGACCGTCCCAGCCCACCAAAGCCCGTCCCAGCCCACCACAGCTTGTCCCAGCCCACCACAGCCCATCACCGCCCAGCACAGACCATCCCCGCCCACCATAGCCGGTCCCCGCCCACCACAGCCGGTCCCAGCTCATCCCAGCTCTTCCCAGCTCACCACAGCCCGTCCCAGCCCACCAGAGCCCGTCCCAGCTTACCACAGCCCGTGCCAGCCCGTCTCAGTTCACCACAGCCCACCACAGCCCGTGCTGGCCCACCACAGCCCGTCCCAGCCAACCACAGCCTACCACAGCCCACCACAGCCCGTCCCAGCCCACCACAGCCCTTTCGACACCACCAGAGCCCGTCCCAGCCCACCATAGCTCGTCCCAGCCCACCACAGCCCGTCCAAGCCCACCGCAGCCCGTTCCAGCCCACCACAGCCCGTGCCAGCCCGTCCCAGTCCGTGCCAGCCCGTCCCAGCCCGTCCCAGACCACCACAGCCCACCACAGCCCGTCCCAGCCCACCACAGCATGTCCCAGCCCACCACAGCATGTCCCAGGCAACCACTGACCACCACAGCCCGTCCCAGTCTGTCCCAGCCCATCCCAGCCCACCACAGCCCGTCCCAGCCTACAACAGCCCGTCCCAGCCCACCGCAGCCAGTCCCAGCCCACCACAGCCCACTACGGCCCGTCCCAGCCCACCACGGCCCGTCTCAGCTCACCACAGGCCGTCCCAGCCCACCACAGCCCATCCCAGCCCGTCCCAACCCACCACAGCCCGTCCCAGCCCACCACAGCCCGTCCCAGCCCACCACAGCCCGTCCCGGCCCACCACAGCCCGTCCCAGCCTGTCCCAACCCACCACAGACCGTCCCAGCCCACCACTGCCCGTCCCAGCCCACCACAGCCCGTCCCAGCCCACTACAGCCCATCCCAGCCCACCAAAGCCCGTCCCAGCCCACCACGGCCCATCCCAGCACACCACGGCCCGTCCCAGCCCACCACGACAGATCTCAACCCACCACAGCCTGTCCAAGCCCACCACAGCCCTCCACAGCTCTCCACAGCCCGTCCCAAACCACCACAGACTGTCTCAGCTCATCACAACCCAACACAGTGCACCAGAGCCCGTCCCAACCCACCACATCCCGGCCCAGCCCACCACATCCTGTCCCAGCCAACCACAGCCCGTCTCAACTCACCACAGCCTGTCCCAGCCCACCACAACCCACCACAGCCAAACACGGCCCACCACAGCCCGTCCCAGCCCACCACGGCCCGTCCCAGCCCACCACAGCCCGTCCCAGCCCACCACAGCCTACCGCATACCACCACAGCCCGTCTCAGCCCACCACAGCCCACCACAACTTGTCCCAGCCCTCCACAGCCCTTTTCAGCCAACCACAGCCCATCCCAGCCCACCACAGCCCGTCTCAGCCCTTCCCAGCCCACCACAGCGCGTCCCAGCCCACCACGGCCTGTTCCAGCCCACCAGAGCCCGTCCCAGTCCACCATAGCCCGTCCCAGCCCACCACAGCCCACCAAAGCCTGTCTAAGCTCACCAGAACCCACCACAGCCCACCACGGCCCGTCCCAGCCCACCACGGCCTGTCCCAGCCCACCACGGCCCGTCCCAGCCCACCACAGACCGTCCCAGCACAACACAGCCCACCAAAGCCCGTCTAAGCTCACCAGAATCCACCACAGCCCACCACAGCCCACCACAGTCCGTCCCAGCCCACTACAACTCGTCCCAGCCCACCACAGCCCACCACAGCCCGTCCCTGAAGCACCACAGCCCGTCCCAACCCACCACAACCCGTCCCAGGCCACCACAGCCCGTCCCAGCCCACCACAGACCACCACAGACCGTCCCAGCCCACCACAGCCCGTCCCGGCCCACCACAGCCCGTCCCAGCCTGTCCCAACCCACCACAGACCGTCCCAGCCCACCACAGCCCGTCACAGCCCTCCACAGCACGTCCCAGGCAACCACAGCCCACCACAGCCCTCCACAGCACGTCCCAGCCCACCACGGCCCACCACAGCCCGCAACGGCCCGCCACAGCCCACCCCGGCCCGCCACCGCCCGCCATGGCCTACCCTGGCCCGCCACGGCCCGCCACAGCCTACCACGACCCATCACAGCCCGTCCCAGCCCACCAAAGCCCACCACAGCCCTCCACAGTACGTCCCAGCCTGCCCCAGCCCACCACAGCCCGTCCCTGCTCGCCATGGCCCACCACGGCCCGCCAGAGCCCTCCCAGGCCCGCCACGGCCCACCATGGCACACCACGGCCTGTCCCAGCCCACCACGGCCCGTCCCAGCCCACCACAGCCCACCACAGCCCGTCCCAGCCCACCACAGCTTGTCCCAGCCCACTACAGCCCTCCACAGCCTGTCCCAGCCCACCACAGCCCGTACCAGCCAACCACAGCCCACCACGTCCCACCACAGCCCACCACTCGCCGTCCCTGCCTGCCACGGCCCACCACGTCCCACCACAGCCCACCACTGCCCGTCCATGCTTGCAACAGACCACCCTGACCCGTCACGGACTACCACGGCCCACCACGCCTTGCCAGAGCCCACCACGGCGCGTCAAAGCCCGTCCCAGCCCGCCACAGCCCACCACAGCCCGACACAGCCCACCACGGCCCATCACAGCCCGTCTCAGCCCGCCACAGCCCATCACAGCCCGTTCCAGCTCACCACAGCTTGTCCCAGCCCAATACAGCGCTCCACAGCCCGTCCCAGCCCACCACAGCCCGTCCCAGCCCACCACAGCCCTCCACAGCACGTCCCAGCCCACCACAGCCCGTCACAGCCCACCACAGCCCTCCACAGCCCACCACGGCCCACCACGGCCCACCACGGCCCACCACGGCCCGCCAAGGCCCACCACAGCCCACCACAGCCCACCACGGCCCACCACAGCCCACCACTGTCCGTCCTGGCCGGCCACGGCCCACCACGGCCCGCCACAACCCACCACAGCCCGTCACAAGCCGTCCCAGACCGCCACAGCCCGTCTTGGCATGCCACAGCCCATCCAAGACCGCCACAGCCCGTCCCAGCCCACCACAGCCCACCACAGCCCGTCACAGCCCGACCCAGCCCATCACAGAGGGTCCAAGTCAACCACAGCCTGTCCCAGCCCACGAAAGCCCATCCCAGCTCACCACAGCCTGTCACAGCCCACCACAGCCCGTCCCAGCCCACTACAGCCCACCACAGCCCACCACAGCCCACCAAAACCTGTCCCATCCCACCACAGCCCGTCCCAGACTACCACAGCCCACCACAGCCCACCACAGCCTATCCTATCCCACCACAGCCCATCCCAGCCCACCACAGCATATCCCAGCCCACCACAGCCCATCCCAGCTCACCAAAGCCCGTCCCAGCCCACCACAGCCTGTCCCAGACTAGCACAGCTCACCGTAGCCCGTCCCAGCCCGCCACAGCCCGCCACAGCCCACCACAGCCCGCCACAGACCACCACTGCCTGTCCCGGCCTACCACGGCCCACCACGGCCTGCCATGGCCTACCATGGCCCATAATGGCCCGCCAGAGCACACCACGGCCCGTCACAGCCCGTCCCAGACCACCACAGCCTGTCCCAGCCCACCACAGCCCGTCCCAGCCCACCACAGCCCGTCACAGACCACTACAGCCCACCACAGCCCGTTACAGCCCACCACAGCCCGTCCCAGCCCACCACAGCACACCACAGCCCACCACAGCCCGTCCCAGCTCACCAAAGCCACTCCCAGCCCAACACAGCCCGTCCCAGCCCACCACAGCCCATCCCAGCCCACCACAGCTTATCCCAGCCCACCACAGCCCATCCCAGTCTATCCCAGCCCACCACAGCCCGTCCCAGCTCACCAAAGCCCGTCCAAGCCCACCACAACCCGTCCCAGCCCACTACAGCCCACCACAGCCCGTCCCAGCCTGCCACAGCTAGTCCCAGCCCACCACAGCCCACCACAGTGCACCACAGCCCTCCACAGTCCCTCCACGGCCCGCCACGGCCCGTCAAGGCCCACCACGGCCCGCCACAACCCACCATGGTCCACCAGACCCCACCACAGCCTGTCACAGGCCGTCACAGACCGCCACAGCCTGTCTTGGAACACCACAGACCATTCAAGACCACCACAGCCCGTCCCAGCCCACCACAGCCCACCACAGACCACCACAGCCCGTCCCAAACCACCACAGCCTATCCCAGCCCACCACAGCATATCCCAGCCCACCACAGCCCATCCCAGCTCACCAAAGCCCGTCCCAGCCCACCACAGCTTGTCCCAGACTAGCACAGCTCACCGCAGCCTGTCCCAGCCCGCCACAGCCCGCCACAGCCCACCACAGCCTGCCACGGCCTACCACGGCCCATAATGGCCCGCCAGAGCACACCACGGCCTATCACAGCCTGTCCCAGACCACCACAGCCTGTCCCCAGCCCACCACAGCCCGTCACAGCCCACCACAGCCCGTCCCAGCCCACCACAGCCCGTCCCAGCCCGCCACAGCCCTCCACAGCCCATCCCAGCCTACCACAGCTTGTCCCAGCTCACTACAGCCCTCCACAGCCCGTCCCAGCCCACCACAGCCCGACCCAGCCCACCACAGCCCACCACAGCCCGTCCCTGCCCGCCACGGCTCGTCCCAACTCACCCAGGCCTGCTACGGCCCACCATGGCCCACCACGGCCTGTCCCAGCCCACCACGGCCCGTCCCAGCCCACCACAGCCCGTCCAGCCCACCACAGCCCACCACAGCCCTCCACAGCCCACCACAGCCCTCCACAGCCCTCCACAGCCCGTCCCGGCCCTCCACGGCCCGCCACAACCCACCACGGCCAGCAGACCCCAAAACAGCCCGTCACAGACCATCCCAGACCAACACAGCCCGTCTTGGCACACCACAGCCCATCCAAGACCGCCACAGCCCGTCCCAGCCCACCACAGCCCACCACAGCCCGTCCCAGCCCACCACACCTTATCCCAGCCCACCACAGCCCGTCCCAGACCACCACAGTCTGTCGCAGCCCACCACAGCCCGTCCCAGCCCACCACGTCCCGTCCCAGCCCACCACAGCCCGTCCCAGCCCACCACATCCCGTCCCAGCCCACCACAGCCCGTCCCAGCCCACCACAGCCCACCACAGCCCGTCCCAGCCCACCACAGCCCGTCACAGCCCACCACAGCCCGTCACAGCCCTCCACAGCACGTCCCAGGCAACCACAGCCCACCACAGCCCTCCACAGCACGTCCCAGCCCACCACGGCCCACCACAGCCCGCAACGGCCCGCCACAGCCCACCCCGGCCCGCCACGGCCCGCCATGGCCTACACTGGCCCGCCACGGCCCGCCACAGCCCACCACGGCCCATCACAGCCCGTCTCAGCCCGCCACAGCCCATCACAGCCCGTTCCAGCTCACCACAGCTTGTCCCAGCCCAATACAGCGCTCCACAGCCCGTCCCAGCCCACCACAGCCCGTCCCAGCCCACCACAGCCCTCCACAGCACGTCCCAGCCCACCACAGCCCGTCACAGCCCTCCACAGCCCTCCACAGCCCACCACAGCCCACCACGGCCCACCATGGCCCACCACGGCCCGCCACGGCCCGCCAAGGCCCACCACAGCCCACCACAGCCCACCACGGCCCACCACGGCCCACCACGGCCCACCACAGCCCACCACTATCCGTACTGGCCGGCCACGGCCCACCACGGCCCGCCACAACCCACCACAGCCTGTCACAAGCCGTCCAAGACCGCCACAGCCCGTCTTGGCATGCCACAGCCCATCCAAGACCGCCACAGCCCGTCCCAGCCCACCACAGCCCACCACAGCCCACCACAGCCCATCACAGCTTGTCCCAGCTCACTACAGCCCACCACAGCCCGTCCCAGCCCACCACAGCACTCCAGGGCACGTCCCAGCCCGTCCCAGCCCACCACAGCCCGTCCCAGCCCGCCACGGCCCACCACGGCCCGCCACGGCCCACCCAGGCCCGCCACGGCCCACCATGGCCCACCACGGCCTGTCCCAGCCCACCACAGCCCACCACAGCCCACCGCGGCCCACCAAAGCCCACCACGGCCCATCCCAGCCCACCACAGCCCGTCCCAGCCCTTCACAGCCCGTCCCAGCCCACCACGGCCCACCACAGCCCACCACTGCTTGGCCCAGCCCGCCACGGCCCACCACGGCCCACCACAGCCTGTCCCAGGCCGCTACAGACTGTCCCAGCCCGCCACAGCCCCTCCCAGCCCACCACAGCCTGTCCCAGCCTACCACAACCCACCACAGCCCACCACAGCCCATCCCAGCCCACCACAGCCCGTCCTAGCCTACCACTGCCCACCACAGCCCGTCCCAGCCCACCACAGCCCACAAAAGCCCACCACAGCCGGTTGCAGCACATCACAGCTCGTTCCAGACCACCAGAGCCCGTCCCAGCTCGTCCCAGCACATCACAGCCCATCTCAAGCTCACTAGAACCCACCACAGCCCACCACAGCCCGTCCCAGCCCACGACATCCCGTCCCAGCCCGTACCAGACCACCGCAGCCCGTCCCAGCACACCGTAGCCCGTCCCAGTCCACCACCGACCGTCCCAGCATGTCCCAGCCCACCACAGCCCGTTCCAGACCACCACAGCCTGTCCCCGACCACCACAGCCCACCACAGCCCGTCCCAGCCCACCACAGCCCGTCCCAGCCCACCACAGCCCACCACAGCCCGTCCCAGCCCGTCTCAGCCTGTCCCAGCTCATCCCAGCCCACCACAGCCCACCACAGTTTGTCCCAGCCCACCACAGCCCGTCCCAGCCCACCACAGGCCACTACAACAGACCACAGCCCATCACAGCTCGCCCCAGCCCGTCACAGCTCGTCCCAGCACTTCCCAGCCCACCACAGCATGTCCCAGGCCCCCACAGCCCACGACAGCCCATCCCAGCCCACGACAGCCCGTCCCATCCCACGACAGCCCGTCCCAGCCCACCACAGACCACTACAGCACACCACAGCCTACCGCAGCCCGTCTCAGCCCGTCACTGCTCGTCCCAGCCCGTCTCAGCCCACCACGGCCCGTCCCAGCCCACCACAGACCACCACAGTTCGTCCCAGCCCGCCACAACACGTCCCAAACTGCCACGGCCCGTCCCAGCCCACCACGGCCCGACCCGGCCCACCACGGCCCGTCCCGGCCCACTACGCCCCGTCCCGGCCAACCACGGAACGTCCCGGCCCACCACGGCCCGTCCCGGCCCACCACAGCCTGTCCCAGCCCACCACAGCGCGTTCCAGCCCACCACAGACCGTCACAGCTCACCACAGAAAGTCCCAGCCCATCCCAGCCCACCACAACCCGTCCCAGCTTACCACAGCCCACCACAGCCCGTGTCAGCCCGTCCCAGCTCACCACAACCCACCATAGCCCGCTCCGGCCCGCCACAGCCCATTCCAGCCCACCACAGCCCGTCCCATCACATCACAGCCCGTCCCAGCCCACCACAGCCCGTCCCCGCCCACCACAGCCCGTCCCAGCTCGTCCCAGAACGTCCCAGCACTTCCCAGCCCACCACAGCCCGTCCTGGACCACGACAGCCCGTCCCGGACCTACCAGAACCCGTCCCTGACCACCGCAGCAGGTCCAAGCCCACCACAGCCCATCCCAGCCCACCACAGCCCGTCCCAACCCACCAAAGCCCATTCCAGCCCTTCCCAGCCCACCACAGACCGTTCCAGACCACCGCAGCACCCCCCAGCCCACCACAGCCCGTCCCCGCCCACCACAGCCCGTCCCAATTCGTCCCAGCCCGTCCCAGGCCTTCCCAGCCCACTACAGCCCGTCCCAGCCCACCACAGCCCGTCCCCGCCCACCACAGCCCGTCCCAGCCCACCACAGCCCGTCCCAGCCCACCACAGCCCGTCCCAGCCCATCGCAGCCCGTCCCAGCCCATCGCAGCCCGTCCCAGCACATCGCAGCCCGTCCCAGCCCACCGCAGCCCGTCCCAGCCCACCGCAGCCTGTCCCAGCCCACCGCAGACCGTCCCAGCCCACCGCAGCCCGTCCCAGACCTTCCATGACCGCCCCAGCCTACCACATCCCGTCCCAGCTTACCACAGCCCACCACAGCCCATCCCAGCCGACCACGGCCCATAACAACCCACCACGGCCCATCCCAGCTTGTCGCTACCCACCACAGCGCGTCCCAGCCCACCACAGTCCACCACAGCCAGTCCCATCCCCTCCCAGCCCACCACAGCCTGCCCCAGCCCACCACACCCCATCCTAGCCCATCCCAGCCCACCACGGCACATCACAGCCCGCCCCAGCCCACCACAGCCCATCCTAGCCCATCCCAGCCCACCACGGCCCGTCCCAGCCCACCACGGCACATCACAGCCCTTCCCAGCCCTCCACAGCACACCACAGCCCACTACAGCCCGTCCCAGCCCACCACAGCCCGTCCCAGCCCACCACAACTCGTCCCAGCCTGTCCCAGCTCATCCCAGCCCACCACAGCCCACCAACGTTTGTCCCAGCCCACCACGCCCCTCCCAGCCCACCACAGGCCACTACAGCACACCACAGGCCACTACAGCACAGCACAGCCCATCACAGCTCGTCCCAGCCCGTCACAGCTCGTCCCAGCCCTTCCCAGCCCACCACAGCATGTCCCAGGCCCCCACAGCCCACGACAGCCCGTCCCAGCCCACCACAGCCCGTCCCAGCCCACGACAGCCCACCACAGGTCACCACAGCTCACCACCGGTCACCACAGCCCACCACCGGTCACCACAGCCCACCACAGGTCACCACAGCCTGTTTCAGCCCACCACGGCAAACCACGGCCCGTCCCAGCCCACCACAGCTCGTCCCAGATAAACACGGCGCACCACAGCCCACCACGGCCCGTCCCGGCCCACCACAGCCCGTCCCAGCACACCACAGCCCACCACAGCCCATCACAGCCCACCACAGCCCGTCCCAGCTTACCACAGCCCACCACAGACCGTCCCAGCCCACCACAGCCCGTCCCAGCCCCTCCCAGCCCGTCTCAGCCCACCACAGCCTGTCCCAGCCTGTCCCAGCTCGTCCAAGCCTGTCCCAGACCCCCAGAGCCCGTCGCAGCCCACCACAGCCCGTCACAGCCCGTCCCAGCTCTCCACAACCCACCGCAGCCCGTCCCAGCCCACCACAGCCCGTCCCAGCCCACCACGGCCCACGAAAGCCCACCACAGCCCACCACGGCCCACCACAGCCCGTCCCAGCCCACCACAAGCCGTCCTAGCCCACCACAGACCTCCAGAGCCCGTCTCAGCTCACCACAGCCTATCCCAGCCCACCACGGCCCACCACAGCACACCACGGCCCACCGCAGCCTATCCCAACCCGTCCCAGCCCACGACAGCCCGTCCCAGCCCACGACAGCCCGTCCCAGCCCACCAGAGCCCACCAGAGCCCACCACAGCTCGTCCCAGCCCACCACAGCCCACAAGAGCTTGTCACAGACCACCACAGCCCGTCCCAGCCCACCACAGCCCACTACGGCCCACCACAGCCCGTCCCAGCCCACCACAGACCGTCCCAGCCCACCACAGCCTGTCCCAGCTCGTCCCAGACCACCACAGCCTCTCACAGCACACCACAGCCCGTAACAGCCCACCACAGGAAGTACCAGCCCGTCCCAGCCCACCACAGCCCGTCTCAGCCAACCACGGCCCGTCTCAGCCCACCACGGCCCGTCTCAGCCCACCACGGCCCGTCCCAGCCCACCACTGCCCGTCCCAGCACACCACAGCCCAGCACAGCCCACCACGGTTCACCACGGCCCGTCCCAGCCCACCACGCCCCACCACAGCCCATCCCTGCCCACCACAGCCCGTCCCAGCACACCACAGACCATCCCAGTCCACCACACACCGTCCCAGCATGTCCCAGCCTGTCCCAACCCACCACAGCCTGTTCCAGACCACCACAGCCCGTCCCAGCCCACCACAGCCCGTCCCCGCCCGTCCCAGCCCACCACAGACCAGCACAGCCCGTCCCAGCACACCACAGCCCGTCCCAGCCCGTCGCAGCCTGCCGCAGCCCGTCCAAGCCCACTACAGACCGTCCCAGCCCACCACACACCATTCCAGACGACCACAGCCCGTCACCGCCCACCGCAGCACGTCCCAGCTCGTTCCAGACCACCAGAACTCGTCTCAGCCCGTCCCAGCCCACCACAGCCCATCTCAAGCTCAGCAGAACCCACCACAGCCCACCACAGCCTGTCCCGGCCCGTCCCAGCCCACCACAGCTCTCCACAGCTCTCCGTAGCCCGTCCCAATCCTCCACAGCCCATCCCAGCCTAACACAGCCCGTCCCAGCCCAACACAGCTTATCTCAGCCCACCACAGCCTGTCCCCACCCACCACAGCCCGACCCAGCCCACCACAGCCCGACCCAGCCCGTCCCAGCCCACCACAGCCCACCACAGCCCCACCCAGCCCATCACAGGCCACTACAGCACACCACAGCCTACCGCAGAGCTCCACAGCCCGTCCCACCCCGTCACAGCTCGTACCAGCCCGACACAGCCCACCACAGCCCATCTCAGCTCACCACAGCCTGTCCCAGCCCACCACGGCCCACCACAGCCCGTCCCAGCCAAACACAGTCCGTCCCAGCCCGTCCCAGCCCACCACACTCACCACAACTCGTCCCAGACCGTTCCAGCACAGCACAGCCCATCCAAGCCCACCACAGCCCGTCCCAGTCCACCGTAGCCCACCACAGCCTGTCCCAGCCCCCCACAGCCCCTCCCAGCCTTACACAGGCCGTCCCAGCCCGTCCCATCCCACCACAGTGAGTCCATGTCCGTCCCAGCCCACCAGAGCCCGTCCCAGCCCACCAGAGCCCGTCCCAGCCCTCCAGAGCCCACCAGAGCCTGTCCCGGCCCACCCCGGCCCATCACAGCCCGTCTCAGCTCATCACAGCCCGTCCCAGCCCAACACAGCCCGTCCCAGCCCAACACAGCCCGTCCCAGTTTACCACAGCCCACCACAGCCCGTGTCAGCCCGTCCCAGCTCACCACAGCCCACCACAGCCCGTGTCAGCCCGTCCCAGCTCACCACAGCCCGTCCAAGCCCACCACAGCCCGTCCCAGCCCACCACAGCCCGTTCCAGCACACCACAGCCCGTCCCAGCCCGTCTCAGCCCACCACAGCCCGTCTCAAGCTCACCAGAACCCACCACAGCCCACCACAGCCTGTCCCAGACCACCACGGCCCACCACAGCCCATCCCAGCCCACCACGGCCCACCACAGCCCACCACAGTTCACCACGGGCCATCTCAGACCACCATGACCTGTCCCAGCCCACCACGGCCCACGACAGCCCATCCCTGCCCACCACAGCCCGTCCCAGCACACCACAGACCATCCCAGTCCACCACACACCGTCCCAGCATGTCCCAGCCTGTCCCAACCCACCACAGCCTGTTCCAGACCACCACAGCCCGTCCCAGCCCGCCACAGCCCGTACCAGCCCGCCACAGCCCGTCCCCGCCCACCACAGACTGTCCCAGCTCATCCCAGTACACCGCAGCCCGCCCCAGCCCACCGCAGCCCGCCCCAGCCCACCGCAGCCCTTCCCAGCCCACGGCAGCCCGTCCCAGCAAATCCCAGCCCACCACAGCCCGTCTCAGCTCACTACAGCGCGTCCCAGTCCACCACACCCACCACAGCCCGTCCCAGCCCATTCCAGCCCACCACAGCCTGTCTCAGCTCACCACAACCCACCACAGCCAACCACAGCCGGTCCCAGCCCACCACAGCCCACCGCAGCCGGTCCCAGCCCACCACACCTCACCGCAGCCCGTCCCACCACAACAGAGTCCATCCCAGCCCACAACGGCCCGTCACATCTTACCACGGCCCACCACGGCTTTCCACGGCCCAGCCCAGCCCACCACGGCCCGTCCCAGCCCAGCACAGGCCGTCCCAAACTGCCACGGCCCGTCCCAACCCGCCACGGCCCGTCCTAGCCCGCCACGTCCCGTCCCAGCTCACCACAGCCCGTCCCAGCCCACCACAGACGACCACAGTTCATCCCAGCCCGCCACGGCCCGTCCCGGCCCCCCACGGCCCCCCACGGCCCGTCCCGGCCCCCCACGGCCCATCCCGGCCCCCCACGGCCCGTCCCGGCTCACCACGGCCCACGACGGCCTGTCCCAGCCCACGAAAGCCCGTCCCAGCTTACCATATCCCGTCCCAGCTTACCACAGCCCATCACAGCCCACCACGGTCTATGACAGCCCACCACAGACCGTCCCATCCCACCACGGCCTATAACAACCCACCACGGCCCGTCCCGGCCTACCACTGCTCGTCCCAGTCCACCACAGCCCGTCCCAGCCCACCACAGCCCATCCCAGCCCACCACAGCCCGTCCCAGCCCACCACAGCCCGTCCCAGCACACCACAGCCCACCACAGCCCATCACAGCCCACCACAGCCCGTCCCAGCTTACCACAGCCCACCACAGCCCGTCCCAGCCCACCACAGCCCGTCCCAGCCCACCACAGCCCGTCCCAGCCCACCACTGCCCGTCCCAGCCCACCACTGCCCGTCCCAGCCCGTCCCAGCCCGTCCCAACCCACCACAGCCCGTCCCAGCCCACCACAGCCCACCACCGGCCACCGCAGGGCATCCAAGCCCAAAACAGACGGTCCCAGCCAACCACAGCCCGTCGAGCCCACCACGGCCCGTCCCAGCCTACCACGGCCCATCACAGCCCACCACAGTTCACCACAGCCCTTCCTAGCCCAGCACGGCCCGTCCCAGCCCACCACAGACCACCACGGCCCATCTCAGCCCACCACAGCCTGTCCAAGCCCAGCACAGCCCTCCACTACCCTCCACAGCCCGTCCCAACCCTCCACAGCTCATCCCAGCCTACCACAGCCCGTCGCAGCCCAACACAGCTTATCCCAGCCCACCGCAGCCCGTCCCAGCCCACCGCAGCCCGTCCTAGCCCACCGAAACCCGTCCCAGCCCACCGCAACCCGTCCCAGCCCACCACAGCCCACCACAGGTCACCACAGCCCACCACCGGTCACCACAGCCCACCACAGGTCACCACAGCCTGTTTCAGCCCACCACGGCAAACCACGACCCGTCCCAGCCCACCACGGCCCGCCATGGCCCACCACAGCTCGTCCCAGATAAACACGGTGCACCACAGCCCACCACGGCCCATCCCGGCCCACCACAGCCCGTCCCAGCTTACCACAGCCCACCACAGACCGTCCCAGCCCACCACAGCCCGTCCCAGCCCACCACTGCCCGTCCCAACCCACCACTGCCCGTCCCAGCCCGTCCCAGCCCGTCCCAGCCCACCACAGCCTGTCCCAGCCCACCACAGCCCACCACAGCCCACCGCAGGCCATCCCAGCCCAAAACAGACGGTCCCAGCCAACCACAGCCCGTCCCACCAAACCACAGCCCGTCCCAGCCCTCCACAGCCCGTCCCAGGTCACCACAGCCCGTCCCAGCCTACCACAGCCCACCACGGCTCACCACGGCCCACTACGGCCCACCACGGCCAACGAAGGCCCGCCACAGCCCGCCACAGACTGTCCCGGCCCGCCAAAGTCCATCCCAGCCTGCCACAGCCCGACCCAGCCCACCACAGCCTGTCACTGCCCACCACAGCCCGTCCTGGCCCACCACAGCCCGTCCCTGACCACAACAGCCCGTCCCAGCCCACCACAACCCACCACAGCCCGTCCCAACCCACCACAGCCCGTCTAAGCTCACCATAACCCACAACAGCCCACCACAGCCCGTCCCGGCCCACCACAACTCGTCCCAGCCCACCGCAGGCCGTCCCGGCCCACAACAGCCCGTCACAGCCCACGACAGCCTGGCACAGCCCGTCCCAGCCCGTCCCAGCCCGGCATAGCCCGTCCCAGCTCGGCACAGCCCACCACAGCCCGGCAAGGCCCACCACAGCCCGTCCCAGCCTGTCCCAGCCCTTCCCAGCCCGTCCTAGCCCACCACAGCCCGGCACAGCCCACCACAGCCCACCAGAGCCCGTCCCGGCCCACCAGAGCCCGCCCCGAGCCACCACGGCCCGTCCCAGCCCACCACGGCTGACCACACCCTGTCCCAGCCCACTACAGCCGGTGCCAGCCCACCACAGCCCACCAGAGCCCGTCCCAGCCCACCACGGCCGGTCCCGGCCCACCACGGCCCACCACAGCCCGTCCCAGCACATCACAGCCTGTCCCAGCCCACCACAGCTCGTCCCAGCCCGCCAAAGCCCGTGCCAGCCCACCACGGCTGACCACAGCCCGTGCCAGGCCACCACGGCCCACCACAGCCCACCACAGTTCACCACGGCCCTTCCCAGCCCACCACGGACCACCGCAGCCCACCACGGCCCGTCCAAGTTCACCACGGCCTGTCCCAGCCCACCACAGCCCATCCCAGACCACCACAGCCCGTCCCAGCACACCACAGCTTGTCCCAGCACATCACAGCCCGTCTTAGCCAGCCACAGCCCACCGCAGCCCATCCCAGCCAGCCACAGCCCACCACAGCCCGTCCCAGCCCACGACAGCCCGTCCCAGCCCACCACAGCCCGTCCCAGCCAACCACAGCCCGTCCCAGCCCACTAGAGCCCACCACAGCGCGTCGCAGCCCACCACAGCCTGTCCCAGCCCACCACTGCCCGTCCCAGCCCACCACAGCCCGTCCCAGCCCACCACAGCCCGTCCCAGCCCACCACAGCCCGTCGCAGCCCACCACAGCCCGTCCCAGCCCACCACAGCCCACCACAGCCTGTCCCAGCCCACCAGAACCCGCCTCAACCCAAAACAGCTCTTCCCAGGTCACCACAGCCCGTCCCAGGCCACCACAGCCCGTCCCAGCCCACCACAGCCCGTCCCAGCCAGTGTCAGACCACCACAGCCCGTCCCAGCTCGTCCCAGCCCACCACAGCCCGTCCCTGATCGTCCCAGCCCACCACAGCCCGTCCCAGCTCGTCCCAGCCCACCACAGCCCGTCCCAGCTCGTCCCAGCCCACCACAGCCCATCCCAGCCCGTCCCAGCCCACCACAGCCCGTCCCAGCCCACCACAGCCCGTCCCCGTCGACCACAGCCCCTCCCAGCCCACCACGGCCTGTCTCAGCCCACAACGGCCCGTCCCAGCCCACCACGGCCCGTCCCAGCCCACCACAGCCCGAAACAGCCCACCACGGCCCGAACAAGCCCACCACGGCCCGAACAAGCCCACCACGGCTCGTAGCGGCCCACCACAGCCCGTCCCAGCCCACCACAGCCCACCACAGCCCGTCCCAGCCCACCACAGCCCACCACAGCCCACCACAACTCGTCCCAGCACACCACAGCCTGTCCCCGCCCAGCAAAATCTCTCCCCGCCCACCAAAGCCAATCCCAGCCCACCACAGCTCACCACAAACCACCACAGCCCACTGCAGCCCGTCCCAGACCATCCCAGCCCATCCCAGCCCACGACAGCCCGTCACAGCCCGTCCCAGCCCACCACAGCCCGTCCCAGCCCACAACAGCCAGTCCCAGCTTGTCCAGACCACCACAGCCCGTACCAGCCCACCACAGCCCGTACCAGCCCACCACATCAAGTACCAATCCGTCCCAGCCCACCACAGCCCGCCCCAGCCCACCACAGCCCGTCCTAGCCCATCCCAGCCCACCACGGCCCGTCCCAGACCACCACGGCCCGTCCCAGCCCGTCCCAGCCCTCCACAGCACACCACAGCCCACTACAGCCCATCCCAGCACACCACAGCCCGTCCCAGCCCACCACAACCCATCCCAGCCTGTCCCAGCTCATCCCAGCCTGCCATAGCCCACCACAGTTTGTCCCAGCCCACCACAGCCCGTCCCAGCCCACCACAGGCCACTATAGCACACCACAGGCCACTACAGCACACCACAGCCCGTCACAGCTCGTCCCAGCCCGTCACAGCTCGTCCCAGCCCTTCCCAGCCCACCACAGCATATCCCAGGCCCCCACAGCTCACGACAGCCCGTCCCAGCCCACCACAGCCCGTCCCAGCCCACCACAGACCGTCCCAGCCCACCACAGCCCGTCCCAGCCCACCACAGCCCGTCCCAGCCCACCACGGCCCGTCCCAGCCCACCACGGCCCGTCCCAGCCCACCACGGCCCGTCTCAGCTCGTCCCAGCCCACCAGAACTCGTCCCAGCCCACCACAGCTCATCCCAGCCTGTCCCAGCCCACCACAGCCCGTCCCAGCACACCACAGCCCGTCCCAGCCTGTTCCAGCCCACCACAGCCTGTCCCTGCCCACCATGGCCCGTCCCTGCCCACCACAGCCCGTCCCCGTCGACCACAGCCCGTCCCAGCCCACCACGGCCCGTCTCAGCCCACAACGGCCCGTCCCAGCCCACCACGGCCCGTCCCAGCCCACCACAGCCCGAAACAGCCCACCACGGCCCGAACAAGCCCACCACGGCCCGAACAAGCCCACCACGGCTCGTAGCGGCCCACCACAGCCCGTCGCGGCCCACCACGGCCCACAGCGGTCCGTCCCAGCCAACCACGGTCCGTCGCAGCACACCATGGCCCACCTCAGCCCACCACGGCCCTTACCAGCCCACCACAGCCCGTCCCAGCCCGTCCCAGCCCACCACAGCCCGTCCCAGCCCACCACAGCCCACCACAGCCTGTCCCATCCCACCAGAACCCGCCTCAACCCAAAACAGCTCTTCCCATGCCACCACAGCCCGTCCCAGCCCACCACAGCCCGTCCCAGCCAGTGTCAGACCGTACCAGCCCACCACAGCCCGTGCCAGCCCGTCCCAGCTCGTCCCAGCCCACCACAGCCCGTCCCAGCTCGTCCCAGCCAACCACAGCCCGTCCCAGACCACCACTGCCCGTCCCAGCTCATCCCAGCCCACCACAGCCCGTCCCAGCTCGTCCCAGCCCACCACAGCTGGTCCCAGCCTGTCCCAGCCCACCAAAACCCGTCCCAGCCCACCACAGCCCACCACAGCCTGTCCCAGACCATCCCAGCCCACTACAGCCCGTCACAGCCCATCACAGCCCACCACAGCCAGTCCCAGCTTGTCCCAGACCACCACAGCCCGTCCCAGTTCAGCGCAGCCCGTGCCAGCCCACCACAGCCCGTGCCAGCACACCACAGCTCGTCCCAGCACACCACAGCCCACCACAGCCCACCACAGCCCGTCTCAGCCCGTCTCCACCCACCACAACCTGTCCTCGCCCACCACAGCCCGTCCCAGCCCACCACAGCCAGTCCCAGCTCGTCCCAGACCACCACAGCTCGTCCCAGCCCACCACAGCCCGTACCAGCCCACCACATCAAGTACCAGTCCGTCCTAGCCCACCACGGCCCGTCCCAGCCCACCACGGCCCGTCTCTGCTCACCACAGCACGTACCAGCCTGTCTCAGCCTACCACAGCCCGTCCCAGCATGTCCCAGCCCACCGCAGCCCGTTGCAGCCCACCGCAGCCCGTCCCAGCCCAGCGCAGCCCACCACAGCCCTTCCCAGCCCGTCTCCGCCCACCACAACCTGTCCTCGCCCACCACAGCCTGTCCCAGCCCACCATGGCCCATAACAACCCACCATGGCCCGTCCCGGCCCACTACGGCTCGTCCCAGCCCACCACAGCTTACCCCAGCCCACCACAGGCCACTACAACAGACCACAGCCCATCACAGCTCGCCCCAGCCCGGCACAGCTCGTCCCAGCCCTTCCCAGCCCACCACAGCATGTCCCAGGCCCCCACAGCCCACGACAGCCCGTCCCAGCCCACGACAGCCCGTCCCATCCCACGACAGCCCGTCCCAGCCCACCACAGACCACTACAGCACACCACAGCCTACCGCAGCCCACCACAGCCCGTCCCAGCCCGTCACAGCTCGTCCCAGCCCGTCACAGCTCGTCCCAGCCCGTCCCAGCCCACCGCGGCCCGTCCCAGCCCACAACAGACCACCACAGTTCGTCCCAGCCCGCCACAACCCGTCCCAAACCGCCACGGCCCGTCCCAGCCAAACAAGGCCCGTCCCGGCCCACCACGGCCCGTCCCGGCCCACTATGCCCTGTCCCGGCCAACCACGGCCCGTCCCGGCCCACCACGGCCCGTCCCGGCCCACCACAGCCTGTCCCAGACCACCACAGCCCGTTCCAGCCCACCACAGACCGTCGCAGCTCACCACAGAAAGTCCCAGCCCATCCCAGCCCAGCACAACCTGTCCCAGCTTACCACAGCCCACCACAGCCCGTGTCAGCCCGTCCCAGCTCACCACAACCCACCACAGCCCGCTCCAGCCCGCCACAGCCCGTCCCAGCCCACCACAGCCCGTCCCAGCCCACCACAGCCCATCCCAGCCCGTCCCAACCCACCACAGCCCATCCCAGCCCACCACAGCCCGTCCCAGCCCACCAAAGCCCGTCCCAGCCCACCACAGCCCGTCCCAGCCCACCACAGCCCTTTCCACACCACCACAGCCCGTCCCAGCCCACCACAGCCCGTTCCAGCCCACCACAGCCCGTGCCAGCCCGTCCCAGTCCGTGCCAGCCCGTCCCAGCCCGTCCCAGCCCACCACAGCCCGTCCCAGCCCACCACAGCATGTCCCAGCCCAGCACATCATGTCCCAGGCAACCACTGACCACCACAGCCCGTCCCAGTCTGTCCCAGCCCATCCCAGCCCACCACAGCCCGTCCCAGCCTACAACAGCCCGTCCCAGCCCACCACAGCCCGTCCCAGCCCTTCCTAGCCCACCACAGCCCGTCCCAGCCCACCACGGCCCGTCTCAGCTCACCACAGCCCGTCCCAGCTCACCACAGCCCATCCCAGCCCGTCCCAGCCCACCACAGCCCGTCCCAGCCCACCACAGCCCGTCCCAGCCCACCACAGCCCGTCCCAGCCAACCACAGCCCGTCCCAGACCGTCCCAACCCACCACAGCCCGTCCCAGCCCACCACAGCCCGTCCTAGCCCACCACAGACCGTCCCAGCCCACCACGGCCCGTCCACCCCACCACAGCCACCAAAGCCCGTCTAAGCTCACCAGAACCCACCACAGCCCACCACGGCCCGTCCCAGCCCACCACGGCCCACCAGGGCCATTTCCAGCCCACCACGGCCCGTCCCAGCCCACCACGGCCCGTCCCAGCCCACCACGGCCTGTCCCAGCCCACCACGGCCAACCACAGCCCACCCCTTCCCATCGCGGCCCAAAACGGCCCAACACGGCCCACCACGGTTCACCACGGCCCGTCCCAGCCCACCACGGCCCACCACAGCCCGTCCCAGCCCACAACAGCCCATCCCAGCCCGTCCCATCCAGTCCCAGCTCGTCCCAGCCCGTCCCAGCCCACCACAGCCAGTCCCAGCCCACCACAGCCAGTCCCATTCCACAATAGCCCGTCCCAGCCTGTCCCAGCCCGTCCCAACCCGTCCCAGTTTACCACAGCCCGTCCCAGCCCACCACAGCCCGTCCCAGCCCGCCACAGCCCGTCCCAGCCCGCCACAGCCCGTCCCAGCTCGCCACAGCTTGTTCCAGCCCGCCACAGCCCATTACGGCCCATCCCAGCCCACCACGACCTGTCCCAGCCCACCCCTTCCCATCCCGGCCCAAAACGGCCAACCACGGCGCACCACAATTCACCACGGCCCGTCCCCGCCCACCACGGCCCACCACAGCCCGTCCCAGCCCACCACAGCCCATCCCAGCCCGTCCCAGCCAATCCCAGCTCATCGCAGCCCGTCCCAGCTAACCACAGCCAGTCCCAGCCCACCACAGACCGTTACAGCTTACCACAGCCCGTCCCAGATCACCACAGCTTGTCCCAGATCACCACAGCCCGTTCCAGCCCACCACAGACCAGCACAGCCCGTCCCCGCCCACCACAGCCCATCCCCGCCGACCACAGCCCGTCCCAGTCCACCACAGCCAGTCTCCGCCCACCAGAGCTCGTCCCAGCCCGTCCCCGCCCACCACAGCCCGTCCCCGCCCACCACAGCCCGTCCTCGCCCACCACAACCCGTCCCCGCCCACCACAGCCCGTTACAGCTTACCAAAGCCCGTCCCCGCCCACCACAGCCCATTACAGCTTACCAAAGCCCGTCTCCGCCCACCACAGCCCGTCCCAGCCCACCACAGCCCGTCCCAGCCCATCACAGCCCGTCCCAGCACGGCCCAGCCCGTCCCAGCACGGCCCAGCCCGTCCCAGCACGGCCCAGCCCACCAGAGCCCATCCCAGCCCACCACGGCCCGTCCCAGCCCACCACAGCCCGTCGCAGCCCACCACAGCCCGTCCCAGCTTACCACAGCCCACCACGGCCCATCACAACCCACCAAAACCCACCACGGCCCTCCACAGCCTGTCCCAGCCCACCACAGCCCGTCCCAGCCCACCGCAGCCCGTCCCAGCCCACCGCAGCCTATCCCAGCCCACCACAGCCCGTCTCAACCCACCACAGCCCGTCCCAGCCCACCACAGCCAGTCTCAGCCCACCACGGCCCGTCCCAGATTACCACGGCCCGGCCCGGCCAACCACTTCCAGTCCCGGCCTAGCACGGCCCGTCCCGGCCCACCACGGCCCGTGCCAGCCCACCACGGCCCGTGCCAGCGCACTACAACCCGTCCCAGCCCACCATGGCCGATCTCAGCGCACCACAGCCTGTCCAAGCCCACCACAGCCCTTCACAGCTCACCACAGCCCGTCCCAACCCACCACAGCCTGTCTCAGCTCACCACAACCCACCACAGCGCACCAGTGCCCGTCCCAGCCCATCTCAGCTCACCAAAACCCATCACAGCCCATCCCAGCCCACCACAGCCCATTACAGCTTACCACAGCCCGTCCCAGCCTACCAGAGCCCGTTCCAGCCCACCACAGCCCACCAAAGCCCGTCCCCGCTCACCACAGCCCGTCCCAGCCCACCACAGACCTTCCCTGCTCACCACAGCCCGTCCCCGCCCACCACAGCCCGTCCCCGCCTACCACAGCCCGTCCCCGCCCACCACAACTTGTCCCCGCCCACTACGGCCCGTCCCAGCCCACCACAGCCCGTTTCAGCCCGTGCCAGCCCACCACAGCCCGTCCTAGCCCACCACAGCTCACCACAGCCCGTACCAGCCCACCACAGCTCACCACAGCCCGTCCCAGCCCACCACAGACCGTCCCAGCCCACCAGAGCCCGTCCCAGCCCACCACAGCCCACCACAGCCCACCACGGCCCGTCCCAGTCCACCACAGCCCACCACAGCCCGTCCCAGCCCACCACAGCACAGCCCACCACGGCTCGTCCCAGCCCACCACAGCACACCACAGCCCACTACAGCCCATCCCAGCACACCACAGCCCGTCCCAGCCCACCACAACCCATCCCAGCCTGTCCCAGCTCATCCCAGCCTGCCATAGCCCACCACAGTTTGTCCCAGCCCACCACAGCCCGTCCCAGCCCACCACAGGCCACTATAGCACACCACAGGCCACTACAGCACACCACAGCCCGTCACAGCTCGTCCCAGCCCGTCACAGCTCGTCCCAGCCCTTCCCAGCCCACCACAGCATATCCCAGGCCCCCACAGCTCACGACAGCCCGTCCCAGCCCACCACAGCCCGTCCCAGCCCACCACAGACCGTCCCAGCCCACCACAGCCCGTCCCAGCCCACCACAGCCCGTCCCAGCCCACCACGGCCCGTCCCAGCCCCACCACGGCCCGTCCCAGCCCACCACGGCCCGTCTCAGCTCGTCCCAGCCCACCAGAACTCGTCCCAGCCCACCACAGCTCATCCCAGCCTGTCCCAGCCCACCACAGCCCGTCCCAGCACACCACAGCCCGTCCCAGCCTGTTCCAGCCCACCACAGCCTGTCCCTGCCCACCATGGCCCGTCCCTGCCCACCACAGCCCGTCCCCGTCGACCACAGCCCGTCCCAGCCCACCACGGCCCGTCTCAGCCCACAACGGCCCGTCCCAGCCCACCACGGCCCGTCCCAGCCCACCACAGCCCGAAACAGCCCACCACGGCCCGAACAAGCCCACCACGGCCCGAACAAGCCCACCACGGCTCGTAGCGGCCCACCACAGCCCGTCGCGGCCCACCACGGCCCACAGCGGTCCGTCCCAGCCAACCACGGTCCGTCGCAGCACACCATGGCCCACCTCAGCCCACCACGGCCCTTACCAGCCCACCACAGCCCGTCCCAGCCCGTCCCAGCCCACCACAGCCCGTCCCAGCCCACCACAGCCCACCACAGCCTGTCCCATCCCACCAGAACCCGCCTCAACCCAAAACAGCTCTTCCCATGCCACCACAGCCCGTCCCAGCCCACCACAGCCCGTCCCAGCCAGTGTCAGACCGTACCAGCCCACCACAGCCCGTGCCAGCCCGTCCCAGCTCGTCCCAGCCCACCACAGCCCGTCCCAGCCCACCACGGCCCGTCTCAGCTCACCACAGCCCGTCCCAGCTCACCACAGCCCATCCCCAAGCCCGTCCCAGCCCACCACAGCCCGTCCCAGCCCACCACAGCCCGTCCCAGCCCACCACAGCCCGTCCCAGCCAACCACAGCCCCGTCCCAGACCGTCCCAACCCACCACAGCCCGTCCCAGCCCACCACAGCCCGTCCTAGCCCACCACAGACCCGTCCCAGCCCACCACGGCCCGTCCACCCCACCACAGCCACCAAAGCCCGTCTAAGCTCACCAGAACCCACCACAGCCCACCACGGCCCGTCCCAGCCCACCACGGCCCACCACGGCCATTTCCAGCCCACCACGGCCCGTCCCAGCCCACCACGGCCCGTCCCAGCCCACCACGGCCTGTCCCAGCCCACCACGGCCAACCACAGCCCACCCCTTCCCATCGCGGCCCAAAACGGCCCAACACGGCCCACCACGGTTCACCACGGCCCGTCCCAGCCCACCACGGCCCACCACAGCCCGTCCCAGCCCACAACAGCCCCATCCCAGCCCGTCCCATCCAGTCCCAGCTCGTCCCAGCCCGTCCCAGCCCACCACAGCCAGTCCCAGCCCACCACAGCCAGTCCCATTCCACAATAGCCCGTCCCAGCCTGTCCCAGCCCGTCCCAACCCGTCCCAGTTTACCACAGCCCGTCCCAGCCCACCACAGCCCGTCCCAGCCCGCCACAGCCCGTCCCAGCCCGCCACAGCCCGTCCCAGCTCGCCACAGCTTGTTCCAGCCCGCCACAGCCCATTACGGCCCATCCCAGCCCACCACGACCTGTCCCAGCCCACCCCTTCCCATCCCGGCCCAAAACGGCCAACCACGGCGCACCACAATTCACCGCGGCCCGTCCCCGCCCACCACGGCCCACCACAGCCCGTCCCAGCCCACCACAGCCCATCCCAGCCCGTCCCAGCCAATCCCAGCTCATCGCAGCCCGTCCCAGCTAACCACAGCCAGTCCCAGCCCACCACAGACCGTTACAGCTTACCACAGCCCGTCCCAGATCACCACAGCTTGTCCAGATCACCACAGCCCGTTCCAGCCCACCACAGACCAGCACAGCCCGTCCCCGCCCACCACAGCCCATCCCCGCCGACCACAGCCGTCCCAGTCCACCACAGCCAGTCTCCGCCCACCAGAGCTCGTCCCAGCCCGTCCCCGCCCACCACAGCCCGTCCCCCCGCCCACCACAGCCCGTCCTCGCCCACCACAACCCGTCCCCGCCCACCACAGCCCGTTACAGCTTACCAAAGCCCGTCCCCGCCCACCACAGCCCATTACAGCTTACCAAAGCCCGTCTCCGCCCACCACAGCCCGTCCCAGCCCACCACAGCCCGTCCCAGCCCATCACAGCCCGTCCCAGCACGGCCCAGCCCGTCCCAGCACGGCCCAGCCCGTCCCAGCACGGCCCAGCCCACCAGAGCCCATCCCAGCCCACCACGGCCCGTCCCAGCCCACCACAGCCCGTCGCAGCCCACCACAGCCCGTCCCAGCTTACCACAGCCCACCACGGCCCATCACAACCCACCAAAACCCACCACGGCCCTCCACAGCCTGTCCCAGCCCACCACAGCCCGTCCCAGCCCACCGCAGCCCGTCCCAGCCCACCGCAGCCTATCCCAGCCCACCACAGCCCCGTCTCAACCCACCACAGCCCGTCCCAGCCCACCACAGCCAGTCTCAGCCCACCACGGCCCGTCCCAGATTACCACGGCCCGGCCCGGCCAACCACTTCCAGTCCCGGCCTAGGCACGGCCCGTCCCGGCCCACCACGGCCCGTGCCAGCCCACCACGGCCCGTGCCAGCGCACTACAACCCGTCCCAGCCCACCATGGCCGATCTCAGCGCACCACAGCCTGTCCAAGCCCACCACAGCCCTTCACAGCTCACCACAGCCCGTCCCAACCCACCACAGCCTGTCTCAGCTCACCACAACCCACCACAGCGCACCAGTGCCCGTCCCAGCCCATCTCAGCTCACCAAAACCCATCACAGCCCATCCCAGCCCACCACAGCCCATTACAGCTTACCACAGCCCGTCCCAGCCTACCAGAGCCCGTTCCAGCCCACCACAGCCCACCAAAGCCCGTCCCCGCTCACCACAGCCCGTCCCAGCCCACCACAGACCTTCCCTGCTCACCACAGCCCGTCCCCGCCCCACCACAGCCCGTCCCCGCCTACCACAGCCCGTCCCCGCCCACCACAACTTGTCCCCGCCCACTACGGCCCGTCCCAGCCCACCACAGCCCGTTTCAGCCCGTGCCAGCCCACCACAGCCCGTCCTAGCCCACCACAGCTCACCACAGCCCGTACCAGCCCACCACAGCTCACCACAGCCCGTCCCAGCCCACCACAGACCGTCCCAGCCCACCAGAGCCCGTCCCAGCCCACCACAGCCCACCACAGCCCACCACCGGCCCGTCCCAGTCCACCACAGCCCACCACAGCCCGTCCCAGCCCACCACAGCACAGCCCACCACGGCTCGTCCCAGCCCACCCCACAGCACACCACAGCCCACTACAGCCCATCCCAGCACACCACAGCCCGTCCCAGCCCACCACAACCCATCCCAGCCTGTCCCAGCTCATCCCAGCCTGCCATAGCCCACCACAGTTTGTCCCAGCCCACCACAGCCCGTCCCAGCCCACCACAGGCCACTATAGCACACCACAGGCCACTACAGCACACCACAGCCCGTCACAGCTCGTCCCAGCCCGTCACAGCTCGTCCCAGCCCTTCCCAGCCCACCACAGCATATCCCAGGCCCCCACAGCTCACGACAGCCCGTCCCAGCCCACCACAGCCCGTCCCAGCCCACCACAGACCGTCCCAGCCCACCACAGCCCGTCCCAGCCCACCACAGCCCGTCCCAGCCCACCACGGCCCGTCCCAGCCCACCACGGCCCGTCCCAGCCCACCACGGCCCGTCTCAGCTCGTCCCAGCCCACCAGAACTCGTCCCAGCCCACCACAGCTCATCCCAGCCTGTCCCAGCCCACCACAGCCCGTCCCAGCACACCACAGCCCGTCCCAGCCTGTTCCAGCCCACCACAGCCTGTCCCTGCCCACCATGGCCCGTCCCTGCCCACCACAGCCCGTCCCCGTCGACCACAGCCCGTCCCAGCCCACCACGGCCCGTCTCAGCCCACAACGGCCCGTCCCAGCCCACCACGGCCCGTCCCAGCCCACCACAGCCCGAAACAGCCCACCACGGCCCGAACAAGCCCACCACGGCCCGAACAAGCCCACCACGGCTCGTAGCGGCCCACCACAGCCCGTCGCGGCCCACCACGGCCCACAGCGGTCCGTCCCAGCCAACCACGGTCCGTCGCAGCACACCATGGCCCACCTCAGCCCACCACGGCCCTTACCAGCCCACCACAGCCCGTCCCAGCCCGTCCCAGCCCACCACAGCCCGTCCCAGCCCACCACAGCCCACCACAGCCTGTCCCATCCCACCAGAACCCGCCTCAACCCAAAACAGCTCTTCCCATGCCACCACAGCCCGTCCCAGCCCACCACAGCCCGTCCCAGCCAGTGTCAGACCGTACCAGCCCACCACAGCCCGTGCCAGCCCGTCCCAGCTCGTCCCAGCCCACCACAGCCCGTCCCAGCTCGTCCCAGCCAACCACAGCCCGTCCCAGACCACCACTGCCCGTCCCAGCTCATCCCAGCCCACCACAGCCCGTCCCAGCTCGTCCCAGCCCACCACAGCTGGTCCCAGCCTGTCCCAGCCCACCAAAACCCGTCCCAGCCCACCACAGCCCACCACAGCCTGTCCCAGACCATCCCAGCCCACTACAGCCCGTCACAGCCCATCACAGCCCACCACAGCCAGTCCCAGCTTGTCCCAGACCACCACAGCCCGTCCCAGTTCAGCGCAGCCCGTGCCAGCCCACCACAGCCCGTGCCCAGCACACCACAGCTCGTCCCAGCACACCACAGCCCACCACAGCCCACCACAGCCCACCACAGCCCGTCTCAGCCCGTCTCCACCCACCACAACCTGTCCTCGCCCCACCACAGCCCGTCCCCAGCCCACCACAGCCAGTCCCAGCTCGTCCCAGACCACCACAGCTCGTCCCAGCCCACCACAGCCCGTACCAGCCCACCACATCAAGTACCAGTCC